>NC_048411.1:30456891-30459976 GCF_013103735.1 Etheostoma cragini | reverse complement strand
CACACACACACACACACACACACACACACACACACACACACACACACACACACACACACACACACACACACATTAAAAAAAGAAAACTTTACCTTTATGCTGCAGACCAAAGACCCTGTTTACCACATCATGCATTTACACACTGTAAATAATGTCAAATCTTCAGATTCCACAGTAACAATGTGATTTTTACAGTAAAATGCTGTAAAGTGCTGTGTTTTCATCAGATTTTTCTTCTTCTTCTACAGTATGTTGACAATAAATAAATAAAATATAAGAGATACAGAAAGCTCCCTAAACGTATGAATGGTCAACCTCTCTTTTTTTCTGTTTTCTTTAAGTTCCTTTCGACACGTATTCAAGACATCGTAACACTAAGGCCAGGGGCGGAGCGCGGAGGTGCGTTCAGGGACCTGGACCAGCCATGGATCAAATATTGATTAAGCATTGAAGAACTACTTTTTTCGGGGGCCTTGATTTGCAATTAAACCAAACATCCAAATGTGCATTCTGTCACTTTATTAAAAAAATAAAAATAAATGATGTACAGATGTTCAGACATGTATATTATTTTTTTTACAGTACAATGCTGTAAAGCGCTCTTCCTGCTCACCAAATCCTAAATAAATTACTGTTAACAATTTTCTTGTTGTCTGCAGTTAGTTGAAATATTTTAGAATATGATTCTATTAATGTTGCTTATAATAAATCACAGTGACACAGTATTTAAATTGTACAGTGAGAAACTGAATTTACAATATTTAACTGTTACATACTGTTAATAGTACTGTATTGCAATACTGAAAAATATAAAATATTAGGAAATAAATAAAATACTCATTACAGAGTGTGAACTGTATTTTCCCCTGGCCGGACTAAAAAAAACAACATTATTATTTATTATTTATTTTAAAAAACACTGCTTTTATTTGCACAGTACATAACCCAGCACTGTAAATGCAATTGAAATCACAGTATTTAATTAATATTTATTCTACAGTAAAACAAGCAATACTGTAAATACAACTATTTTACAGTGAAAACATAAAAAACTGTAAATGGAAGTACGGCCGCTTTACTGTAAAAAGAATTCACAGGAACTTATTGGACAATTATTGCCAGTAGTAAATTAAAAATAATAAATTATATTTGATACAGTGCAGTTAACTTACATTTGTGTACGTTGTACACGTTATATTTGTGTTCTATAATAATATCCATCCATCTTCATCCGCTTATCCCGTGTCGGGTCGCGGGTCCCGAGGCTTTCACAGGCCAGGTTGAAGACCAAGGACTAGGTGGAGGGATTGTATCTCCAACCTGGTCTGGGAACTCCTCGGGACCCCCCCAGTCGGAGCTGGTTGATAAGGCTCGGGAAAGGGAAGTAAGGGGTCCCCTGCTGGAGCTGCTGGCCCAGGAGACCCGATACTGGATAAGAGGATGAAGATGGATGGATGGATGGATGAATCCAACAGTGGACATCTAGTCCCTAGAAGTCTATAGCAGCTCTTTTAAACATCAACAGAGGGGTTGTAATTAAAAACACTGAAATAATCGAAGTCTCTATTAGAAAAACACACACGTAAACAAGCATGTGGACACGTCTCAAACGGTCCTTGAACATCAAACCATGCTGCTGCAAGAAATACGTGCTGGCAACGTGTCTAACTTGCTTCATATGTTACATCAGATAAGAGACAAAACTCAGCCACTGTACTCTTCTGAGTGTGTGTCTGTGAGTGTGCGTGAGAGAGTGTGTGTGTGTGTGTGTCTGTGAGTGTGTGTGTGTGTGTGTGGCAGCAGTACAAAGCCGCTTGAGAAGACCCAGAGATCCAACCCTCTCATCTCACAGCAGAGGCTCTTCTTTCTGTTTCTAACATGCTCGCTGTCAGATGTGAAGACAGATGAAGGCCGGCCGTACTGGTTCTCCATCGGGATTTGCTTTAATCTCTCTGGGAACACATATCCACCTAGAAAGTGGGTGTGGGTGGGGGGGAATCCATAGTATCCATCATAGTATTGCGATATTTTCAGTGGCAATGCTTTATCGATACACAGGCGCAGAGTATGGATCTATTATTATATATTATATATTATTCATGTGTTGGTCAGTTTGTCCCGTTAATAACATTGAAGTGAGATGAACAAACTGAGGAATGTTTCTTTTTAGATGAAACGGATGTCGATAAGTTTCCTTTTGGGGACGTCGTTTGAAATTGGGAAAAATTAGAAGTTTGAGAAAAAGGTAATAAATTGCAATGTATCGCAGAATATTATATAACCCCTGCAACAGCATGTATAGTTTCACATGAGACAGGAAGCAACACTGCTGAGAAAACGATGTCAATATGAAAAGCTCCACTAGATGGCAGGAGTGCGCTGTGCAGAGACATGAAGCCTGGCAGAATAACCGAGGCGGGTATGGCTGCAGCCTGGAGCGTCCCATGTCATCCGTCCCGTCTCATACGGTCTCGTCTCATACGGAGCTGTGTCCAACGGTAAAACCAGAGGGTCAAAAATACAATATCGCGAATAATTTTCCAGATGGAGTCACGTGTAAATTCGTGACCACATTTGTTGCAATCCATTGAAAAACGTTAAAAAACTGTTAAAGTAACCATTTTGCCATACATATAGTTTGCTCATTTCTGAATGTTATGCTTGTGTTGTTCCATATTAACGAAGCTGCATCTGATGAAACCTGCATCAGCGACGCAGCCGTTTCTGCTATCTAACAGGAGGATCTCCTGAGGAGGGGCAACAATCCACGATCTGGACCCACAACAGCAAGACTACAACAATAAACAGGTTACACTCTTTCCAAGACTTTTTAATTGTATATTTTATATTGTTTTCACACTTCACTGGGACATTGCTGCAAATAACTGCTTATCAGCATGGCGAGAGCATTCGACTGTAGCTCTACAGTCGCTGCCCCGGCTGTCGGGTCTCTGGGACCCGGGGCAGAATGCTGTCGGCTCTCTGGGACCCGGGGCAGAATGCTGTTGGGTCTCTGGGACCCGGGGCAGAACGCGATCGGGTCTCTGGGACCCGGGGCAGAATGCTGTCGGGTCTCTGGGACCCG
>NC_048411.1:30450579-30456791 GCF_013103735.1 Etheostoma cragini | reverse complement strand
ATAGATAGATAGATAGATAGATAGATAGATAGATAGATGGATAGATAGATACTTTGTTCATCCCAAAAGACGTGTTAGGAATCCAGTAGCAAGACAACCACAACACAACAGACACATATTCACACATGCATAAAAATCAAAATCACTCACAGAAATGTGATGACCATGAAGGTTGTGTCCTATGAGGGTTTCCTTGTCCCGGTGTCCCACAGGGCTTGATGCACTCCAGCGGGCCCGTGGGCCGGCACCGTCAGCTGGTGATGGTGCTGGAGGGGGAGCTCTACCTCATCCCCTTCGCTCTGCTCAAAGGAAGCTCGTCCAACGAGTACCTGTACGAGCGCTTCAGCCTCATCGCCGTGCCCTCCATCCACGGCCTGGGAACCAGCGCCAAGGTCGGCCTTCTCATTCTCAGGACTACAAATATCACGCCGTGCTTTGATTGGAAACACTTTATTATGACTGTATGACACCATGACGCTTTAGTCAAGTAGTAGTAAATACTTAAAGCGCTCATATTCAGGTTCATAACTGTATTTTGTTGAAAGTTGTTGAATGCTGTACCTAGGTAAGGACTACTAGCCAGTCAGGAGCAGAGTATGAGGGCCCTGACAGTACCTAGGTAAGGACTACTAGCCAGTCAGAAGCAGAGTATGAGGACCCTGACAGTACCTAGGTAAGGACTACTAGCCAGTCAGGAGCAGAGTATGAGGCCCTGACAGTACCTAGGTAAGGACTACTAGCCAGTCAGGAGCAGAGTATGAGGACCCTGACAGTACCTAGGTAAGGACTACTAGCCAGTCAGGAGCAGAGTATGAGCTTTGGGTTTTTTCTCAACATGTACAGAAAAGGAAAAAGCCCAAAAGCATAATATGACCACTTTAAGTAAAGGGGAACTATGTGGACAGTGATCTATTTCAAGTGATGTGAATGTAACCTTTGGTTTTTGTGCTCCTAGGCTCACTCCCGGCGCCCTGGACCGGCTCCCTGTGGCGGTGTCTCCATGGCAGCGGTGGTGGGAAACCCCCGGCTGCCGTCCCCCGTGATGGACCGCTGGCTGTGGGGGCCCATGCCCTCTGCAGAGGAGGAGGCCCTGATGGTGGCCGAGCTGCTGGGCTGCCAGCCGCTGGCCGGCCCCGCTGCCACCAAGGAGCGTGTGATGAGCGCCCTCACGCAGGCCGAGTGCGCCCACTTTGCCACCCACATCTCCTGGAAACTAGCGGCTCTGGTGCTCACCCCGAACCCTGAGAGCGTCGCCGGGGGAGCAGGTGCAAGCGTGGGAGGTGGAACCATGGGGAGAGGCGCCGGGGGTAGAAGGGGCAGCAGTGGCCGGGGCAGGAAGGGCTCCATCGGGAGCGGCTACACCGTCCCCGAGTCTCTGCACATGCAGGACGACGGCAGCGACGTGGAGAGCATTTGTGACAGTCCGCCCCTGCAGGAGTTCCTGCTCACGGCTGCGGACATACTGGACCTGAGGTTGCCCATCAAGCTGGTGGTGCTGGGGTAGGTCGGCCAAAGAGGATTTTTCTTTGGTTGTTTCAGTCGTGCAACAGAAATCTCAGATTTTGCATAGTTGGCTTTTTACTGGTCTGAACAATCAATCAATCAATCAACAGTAAGGTGACCAGATTTCTCAGACAATATCGGGGGACATTTTTGAGCTCAGAAGTGGATTTACCTCCAAAACACGTCCTGTTTTTATTTTTGTAAAACTTAAAACGGGGACACTAGTTAGTCCTAAAGCTGTTTCCCCCCAACAGACAACATCATGGAAAGGATTTCTAAGGAGGTCGACCTTTCTGTTAAAGATTAAGATCCTTTTTTTAAAACATAAAAGTCTGCGAAATTGCATGGCTAAACCCACCAGACTCCATGTAAATAATCAGTGATTTAAGCATCGTAAAACACGGCTTTCTAAAACCTCTCTGAGCTCTGAGCAGCGCTGCTCAATCGGATCCGTTTGGTCGGTGTTTTCTTTCTTTCACTCCAATTTCGGGTCTGTCAGTCACAGTGAAAACCGGGGACATTTCCGGGGACAGATCCAGCCGGGGACAGTCCCCGGAAACAGGGGACGTCTGGTCGCCCTAATCAGCAATCAATCAGCAATCAATCAGCAATCAATCAGCATGTATTTATTTATGAAGCACTTTACAGCAACCGACAGGTGTCCAACGTGCTTTACATCAGCCGAGAATAAACAAACACAACATTCAATAAAAGACAAGATAAAAAAACAAACACATGAAGGGTAGAAAACAGCAAAACAGATAAAGTTGCCTAAAATCATCAGAAGAAGAAGAAGAGGGGAGTTGTTGCACCACTACTTCGTATTAAAAGCCACTCTAAATGAATACATTTTAAGTTTTGATTTAAAATGAATAACATCCGTTATAGTGTGAATGTCGGGGGGGGGGGGACTTCTAAAGTCCGTAGAGCTGAAGACCCCAACCGCCGGTTTTGCCCCCCCAAAGTTAAAAGCCCGGACACCCCGGGGCCATTTAAGGCTTTGAAAACAAACAATGCAATTTTAAAATCTATTGTAAAACGCACCAGATGCCAGCGTGGTGTAAACAGAACGTGAGTGCTGTGTGCACTTCTAGAAGTGTTTGTCAGAAAGCGAGCAGCGGCATTTTGCACAACAGGCTGACTCAAACTGTACATACGTGTGTGTGTTTGCAGATCCAAAAACTGGTTTTAATTAGTGAAATCTTATGGATTTAAAAGTGGAATCAACTGTGCAACAATGTGGGAGACCTGCAAATTACAGAGAGAATACCTCTCATTTCTCTCAGTTTAATTTGAATCTGAACTCATGTCTGACGCCATCGCCCACCTAAAGACGATCAGTCATTATGTCACTGAGTTTTTAAGTCAGTAGCTAAGTTTCCATCCACGTGACAATCGAATTATCTGAAGTTTGGTAAAAAACAAACTCATGTGAATAAATCTGGTGAAAGTGTGTTTTCATCCAACGGCTTTAAAACCGATAAAAACCTGATTTAAAAAATATCTATCTCTGAAATATGAGTTTCTTTTAATCCAAATTACCATAAAAAATATATTGGATTCCTTCCGACGCTCTTTGCAAATACAACTGATCACTTTCACTCCTCTGGGCTTAACTATCAGTCAAAATAAGTCATAATTTCTGCTTTTTTAACTCAAATATTAGGTATAATTCTATATAAATGAGGATTATTGACCCTAAATTCCAAAAAGTAGTAAAACTAGTAAGGTGTGATAGCGAAAACTAAAAAAAAGTCTGAAAAAGGGACAAAAACGTCAAATATTTGTCTATTTTTGACCCGAGAGGGCAACACAAGGGTTAATGTTTATACTGCAATGTAACTTTTATTTTCATATTTCTATGTCTCTTTAATGTTAAATTTCTTGTACTGCATGCACCGTAACTTTTACTATTTTAATCTTTTTATGCAAAGCCCTTTAAATTGCCCTCTTGCTGAAATGGGCTCTACAGATAAAGCTGCCTTGCCTTCAAAGGCTATGCTAATAGCTATTATGCTACTAGCTGTTATGCTAACAGCTATTATGCTACTAGCTGTTATGCTAATTCCATGCTACGGCTCGTGCAGGTCGTACCAGGAGTCCAGCAGCAAAGTGACAGCAGACGGTGTGGTGGGTCTGACCCGGGCCTTCCTGGCTGCCGGGGCCCAGTGTGCCCTCGTGTCCCTGTGGCCTGTCCCCGTCGCGGCGTCCAAGGTGTTTGTCCACGCCTTCTACACCGCGCTGCTCAACGGCACCAAGGCCAGCGCGGCGCTGGCAGACGCCATGAAGACCGTCCAGAGCAGCAAGCAGTACTCGCACCCCTCCAACTGGGCAGGTGGGACACACTCACGGCTTCATTCTGCACTCTCATGAGGAAGAAGAGAAGGATTTGTGTGATGGCGCTCTGTTTGATCCTCTGTCCAGGGTACATGCTGATTGGTAACGATGTGAAGCTCAACAGCCCCTCGTCCCTGATTGGCCAGGCGCTGGCGGAGATCCTGCAGCATCCAGACAGAGCCCGGGACGCTCTGAGGGTTTTACTCCATCTGGTGAGACGTGGAGACACACACGCATACACACGACGCACGCACACACAGACACACACACACACACACACACACAGACACACACACAGACACACAGGCACACACTCGCACACAACGCACGCACACACACACACACACACAGGCACATACACACACACACACACACACACACACTCACACACGCAGGCACATACACACACACACACTCACACGCGCGGGCACGGCGCACGCACACACACACACACACGTACGCACAAACACTCTTAAACTTACAGAGACACACAGAGACACACGCACACACACACGTACACAAGTACACTCACTCACACACTCACTCAAACACACACTCACACACGCAGGCACATACACACACACACACACACACACACAACGCACGCACACACACACACATACGCACACACACACACACACACAAACACTCTTACACTTACAGACACACAGAGACACACACACTCACACACACACAGACGTACACAAGTACCATCACAAACACTCGTACACTCACTCACACACTCACACACACACACACACACACACACACACACACATTATTGACGGTATTATTAAAGTAACGTCACTGCTAACAACATAATAAAAAGTATATAATTTGAAAGAGATAACTAATTTTTCCATTTAATTTCTATGCTTCTAAAACATGAACTAACTATTTAAAGTAGTTTTCAACTACAGCAGCACGTCTGCTGTTGTGTTACAGCAGACTACCCCAAATTCAAAATATACCGCAAATCACTGGAAACGAAGTGTTAGTACCCATAATGCAATGCTTATACAGCAATGAACTGTGAAAGAACATTAGGGCATTGGCATCTTTTTATCTATAAGGCCATGCTAGGTCTGTTGCCATCGTACATCAGTAGTTTAATCACATGGAGAAGTGTTGGTTCCTATTCATTGCGATCAGATGATCACTTTCTGCTCTTTGTTCCATTTGCCCGTACAAATCTTGGAAAAAGGGCTTTTGTCTACTCCGCTCCTTCTGCATGGAACTCTTTGCAAAAAGACTTGAAATTATCTGAATTTATTTCCTTAAATGCTATAAATCCAGATTGAGAGAACCTGAAATGACCTGTTTACATTGTAAATGTTTTTAACGGTCTGTGTTATATAACTTTTATAAATGTAATTGATTGTGTTTTGCCTCTTGGCCAGGACTCCCTTGAAAAAGAGGTTTTTAATCTCAACTTGACTTTCCTGGTTAAATAAAGGTTAAATAAAAAAAAAAAAATGATGGTGTAGCTGTAGAAATCACAGCGGTGCAGACACACTGACGACCCTGGTGCCCTTCGCTGCGTCTTGCAGGTGGAGAAGTCTCTGCAGAGGATCCAGAACGGCCAGCGTAACTCCATGTACACGTCCCAGCAGAGCGTGGAGAACAAGGTGGGGGGGGTCCCCGGCTGGCAGGCGCTGCTGACCGCCGTGGGCTTCCGTCTGGACTCGGTGGGCAGCGGGATGCCCGCCGCGGTCTTCTTCCCCACCGCGGACCCCGGGGACCGGCTGCAGCAGTGCAGCACCACCTTACAGTCACTGCTGGGTAAGTACCTGAAACCAGATCCTGCAGGACTCTACTGCACCTTGCGCTCAAATACCGCCAGAAATCAGCTGTTCTTAGAATACTTAATGTGTGTATTTAATGTGTGAGTGTGTATTTTACTGTGTTTATTTAATGTGTATGTATGATTTTTGGTCACAGATACTTCATCTTACTGTGTATGTCTGTGCTGATTGTCTATGATAAATAAATAAAAAAGTAAAAAAGTAAAATAAATAGGCAACCAGATCATGACAATAATTTTACTTAAGCGTTTTCAGAGGGAGAGAGACTGCGAGAGACAGAGAGAGACAGAGAGAGAGAGAGAGAGAGAGAGAGAGAGAGAGAGAGAGAGAGAGAGAGAGAGAGACAGAGACAGAGACAGAGAGAGAGACAGAGACAGAGAGGGAGAGAGAGAGAGAGAGAGAGACAGAGAGAGATTTTTGATTTTTAAAAAAACATTTATTTACCAAATAAATAAGACGTGTTCCATATCGTCAGCAACATGTTATCGCTTCACAAATGCACAAAATAAATATTAAGATCAAACACTAAGATAGAAACACAGAGTGGAAGACAAGCTCCCCCCCCTG
>NC_048411.1:30447251-30450479 GCF_013103735.1 Etheostoma cragini | reverse complement strand
GTTACCTGGTCCTCAGATCTCTGCAGGGTAAATCCAGACAGCTAGCTAGACTATCTGTCCAATGTGAGTTTTCTGTTGACGACTAAAACTACTTCTGAACGTACACGTTTCACCAAAACCAGTTCCTTCTGAGTCTATTTTACAGCGGCAGTTGCTTAACCAAGACAATTGTGATTGGTTCAAAGAAATGCCAATAAACCAGAGCGTGTTTGTCTCCCATCCCCTGAATGCTATGTGGACTAGCCAGACCCCTGGCAAAGCAGGACTAGGGTAACAGCGGACTCACCGAGAGCAGCCAGGAACTCGTGGCACCCTGGAAGTCTCCAGAGCTGCACACTGATGGACACCTGAATGGGCAGGAGGGAGAAGTCCTGCTCTTTCTCTCCCGTCTGGAGCTGGACTAGCACCTGGTGGAGCTGGAGAAAAAGAGATGGAGTAGAGTGGTTAGGAACGAGCACAGGTGTATTACATCATTAAGTGGTGAATATCTACTGGAGATGTGATTAATGGGTAAAAAAGAAAAGATGTCTGCTCTATGAAGAATGAAATCATCCAAAATGACACTCTTAACCCTCATGTTGTCCTCTGGTCAAATTGACCCGTTTACCTATATCAATGTTCTTTTTAATTCCCCAAATAACATGATTGATTCCACACAACGCTCTTTGGCAAGTACAAATCTCTACTTGCATTAAATTTGGGGCGTCTTATTCACTGTTATAGCATTTGAAAACAAATTGAAGTGGTTTTGAAATAGTATTGAGTAAAAGTTGACATATTCCAGTCTGTGATTATCCATCAACATACATTCATTATAATTTTAGTCAAAATATTTTCTAATTTCTGTTTCTGTAACTCAAACATTAGGTATAATTTTCTACAAATGGGTTTTTTTGACCATAAATTCCATAAATAACTGTAAAAAATAAAGTTAACAAGTCAAAAAAGTGCCAAACATTGAAAAAAAGTCCAAAATTAAAAAAAGGGACAAAAACGTAAGAAACAATTACTAAACATTGATAAAAAAGTGTCAACAAAAGCGTTGATTTTCAATTTTGACACAAGGGTTAATTAGAACAATGCACGTCAATCAACATCTCTGTAAATGCACCAGTGTTAGCCAGTCGGCTAATTTTCAACCTAGCATGCGTGTTGTGTGTGCAAACCTTCTATTTTATTTTATTTTTTCATTGTTTTGTTAAGAAGTTGCGGGTGGGCTTAAAGGAGAGCTTTGTTATTTACTTAATGGCTGTCTTCTTTTATACTGTATGAGCCCTTTGAAAAAAAACGTAATACAGAAAAATCCCTAAAATTAGACTGCAGGAATAATAATAATTATAATTATAATAATAATAATAAAAATAATAATAATAATAAAACAGAGAAAGAAAGAGGGGCTGTCTCAAGAGCTCTTTACATGGAACAACAGCAAGGGTGTTTTGTTATTTGAGCCCAAAGAGAAGATTTCTATCAGATTTAACCCTCGTGTTGTCCTCGGCTCAAATTCCAAAAAGTTTCTATATCAGAAATTTGGGTTTCTTTCAAACAAATTGTTCAAAAACGTAACGAGGATGGTTCCCTACAACGTTCCTCGCAAGTTAAATTAATAATCAGGTCACTACTTGCATTGAATGTGGTTGTTTTTTGTCAACTTCATAGTATTTGGAAGAAGAAGAAAAAATTGATAAAAGATCTTGTGTGTGACAAATTTTTTTTCGAAAAAGACAAAATGTTGATAAAAGTGACTTAAATGTAATGATACTTGTGTGCAGGGAAAAAACAAAGACAACCAAGAACATTAAAATTATCATGCGGCTTCTACACAAGAAGGTGTTTTTGTTTTTTTAGTGGGAGAGAAAGTGGAGATCGGAGGAGAAGAGCAGAGAGGGATGGAGTGCAGGGAGGAGAAGGCACACTTACCATGGCCACCATGTTTTTTACAGCCTTCCGACAGCAGGGTTAGGGGCAGGGGGGGGGGGGGGGGGGGGGGGGGGGGGGGGGGGGGGGGGGGGGGGGGGGGAGAGAGAATAGGCTTTTAATCGCATGCACAAAAGGCCATTCACAAAGGGTACAAGGGTCAAAAAGAAGGATCACAGCAACAGGAGGGTTTAACAGTTTGATGCAATCGGCCCACGCAGATTAGGCTGACCGGGGTCCATGTTCTGTGCATTGAGACCAGTATTTGCAGTATGAGGCAACACCAGCTAGCCATGTGTTGCATGTAAACAGGGATCAAAGCGTAACAGTAATACTCCGGGATCACTGGATCAGGTGCAAGAGAACAGGACTCAGATTGTGGTGTGGACTTTGGACTTGAACGGCTGCTCGTGCAGATTAAGCCGCACTCTGAGTTGCCGGTGCGTTAGCGTGCATCCGGTCCACGTGTAACTAAGTTATGCAATCATATATCCCTAAAATATTCTCTTCTAGCAAGCGCCTCATGGCACAAAGGCACGTAAAAGGTTCGGAGAAAGAAAGAGGGGCTGTCTCAAGAACTCTTTACACAGAACAACAGCATTGGTGCTTTGTTATTTGAGCCCAAAGAGCAGATTTCTATTAGATTTAACCCTCGTGTTGTCCTCGGGTCAAATTCCAAAAGTTTCTATAGCAGAAATTTGGGTTTCTTTCAAACAAATCCTCCAAAAAACGTAACGTGGATGGTTCCCTACAATGTTCCCCGCAAGTTAAATAAATAAATAATAATTAAATAAATAATGCTAAATACTAAAATAAATAATCAGGTCACTACTTTTATTGAATTTTTTTCAATTTCATAGTATTTGGAGAAAAAAAAAATGTCGAAAAAAGACAAATTAAAGTGTCAATAAAAGTGACTAGAATGTGAAAAAATGTGAAAAAAAAGGAAAAAATTTGACAAACTGAAGAAAATGAAAAAAATGTCAAAAAAAAAAGCTTTTGAAATTTGGGAAAACACCAAAAAATGTCAAAAGGCTCATAAAAAGTAGACAAACATGGAAAAAGAGACAAAATCATTGGAGGGAAGACAACAAAAGTTGAAAAAACTTTTTAAAAAGTGTGAAAAAAAGAGGGAAAGTTTCAAATAAAGTGTAAAAAAAGTGACAAAATGTGAAAGGATGTCAAAAAAAAGTGACAATGATCTCAAAAAAGTAACAGATGTTAAAAAGAAAACTTAAAAAATTTGGGAAAACACCCAACAAAAATTCAAAACAGTTGACACACATCGGGGGACGGACACAGAAAGATGAC
>NC_048411.1:30443760-30447151 GCF_013103735.1 Etheostoma cragini | reverse complement strand
CCTCTCATTCGCCCTGGCTCTGGTGTTTCCCCCTCTCATTCCCCCTTCTCTGATATTATCCCCTCTCATTCCCCCTGCTCTGGCGTTCCCGAGCCCCAAAACCAGAGACATTTGGAAACACTTCTGAGCCGTTCTGTATGGATTCCGCGGGGTTGTGTTTCAGTCTCAACAGAGTCAAAGCAAACGGAGTCCTTCGTCAACCCCGACGCTGATGCCAACGTTTCTCCTCCGAATTGGGTCGTGACGTCTCGTTATCTGAGACTATGGCTACGAATGTTACCGTGACCAGGGTTTCCGGAATAAGGACAATAACCGGAATAATATGTGCATGTAAATATAGTCACTGTCAAATGTTACAGTTGAGTTACAACTGTTGTGCTTTTGTGTGTGTGTGTGCAGGATTTGACTTATGCGAGGTGGGCCAGGAAGAAGTGGTGCTGAAGACCGGCAAGCTAGCCAACCGCCGCACCCTGCACTTTGCGCTCCAGTCTCTGCTGGCGCTATTCGGTAAGTATAGGGTGGCCGGGTTGGCCCAGTGGGTAGAGCGGGCGCACATATACTTAGTGGCTAATGCCTCAACGCAGCGATCCAGGGTTCAAGTCCGACCTCCAAAATTGAAACCTTTTCTCAACGTCGTCTTTTTCCAAACCTACGTTGCTTTTCCCCCTGATGTTTTTGGCAATTTATGGGGCATATTTGTGAGTTTTATAGTCCCTTCTTTCAATGGGCCTTTCATGAAAAAGATTTTTGAATGCTACAAAATTGAATAAAACATCCAATTTTAAAGAAAGCAGTGGGGCTTACTTGTGAAGAGCGTTGTGTGGAACAAGCTGCATTTTTCTGGAAATTTGGTTGATAAACGTTTTTTTTTTTTCAAATTGGTCAAATTTGACCCGAGGACAGCACAAGGGTTAAAGTGCAGTTTCCTACTGATGTTGTATTTCAACACACAAATTGTCGGCGATGTGTTTATGGCGCCAGTTGCAATGATTGATTGTAGGAGGAAATACATTTTGAAGCAGAAGAAGATTTGAAGGATTTGAAGTGTGCTCTCATTGACTTTAATGTTAAAATAAAATGTTTAAAAGCTTACTATTTGAAGAAGTATAAATAGCAGAAAAATAGTTGAAAAAGTCCCATCATCTGCTGAAAGAGCTGAAGATTTGAAAAGTTGAAAGGTCTAAATATCTGAAAGTATGCAGAAGTTACGGAGAGCCAAAAAAACGTACGGAATAAGAAAAATAAAGAACCGAATAACAACAGGAATGATGATCAATTGTGCTGCCTTCATGATAACATGCGTCATCGGATGTTTCACAACAATGTGCATTCATCTTTTTTTTTTTTAGCAACCCTGTTGTTTTGATCAGCTGTCACATGATTTCCCTTCCTCTTCTTTGTCTTTGTTCAGACTCGACGGAGCTTCCCAAGCGTCTGAGCCTGGACAGCTCGTCTTCCCTCGAGTCTCTAGCTTCAGCCCAGTCCGTGTCCAACCCCCTGCCCCTGGGGTACTCAAGCCTCCCCTTCTCCCCCCCGTGCCTGGACAACCAGGCCTCGGACGCCATCTCCGTCTACAGCCTCAGCTCCGTGGCCTCCTCCATGAGCTGCGTTTCCAAGTCCGACTGCGATTTCCTCGGCCATCGGCAACGCGGCGGGGCCACGGCGCACTACCCCGTCCACAAATACCCCCACGTTCCGCGGAGTCGCTCCTCGCCTCACGGGGCGGCGGCTGCTGCCGTTGCGGCGGGGGCAGCAGGGGCAGCAGGGGCCCGCGGGGAGGACGAGGAATACGAGGGGTTTTCCATCATCAGCAGCGAACCGCTGGGAAGCCACTGCGACTCTTTGCCGCTGCCGCCGGGTCACAGCCAGCGGCACCACCGGGGAGGCAGGGGGGTCGTCGCGGGGTCCGGGGCAGGAGCAGGGAGGGGCTACACCGTGTCGTCCAGGGGCAGCGTCAGCACCCCCACGTCCCCTGTCAAAACATGCCTGGCGCCCAGTCCGAACTCCCCATTCCAGAAGGTAAAGGGTAAGGTGAGCAGCTCAGATACAGGCGAATCGGACCAGTCCAGTACCGAGACGGACAGCACTGTCAAGTCTCAGGAAGAAAAAACTGTCCATCTGGATCCTCAGGAGCTTGCCCAGAAGATCCTGGAGGAGACCCAAAGCCATCTACGGGCCGTGGGGAGTCTTCAGCGAACTGGGCCCGAGGGTGCTGGAGGAACCTCGGTGCGGAGCAGCGCTTTCCGCTCCTCAGAAACCAGCGCGTTTAGCCGCCCTAACAGCAGTGCTAGCGGCCGAGCTCAGTCGTCCCCGAGGCCTAGACCGCCCTCCCGGTCCTCGTCCCTGCAGAAGATAAGCTCCGGCTACAACAGTCCTGCGATCTCAGAGTCTTCCCAGAAGGAGGGCAGCCATCCTTCGCCCACTCTGGACAGCCACGCACAGTTCCGGTTAAAGTACCCGAGCTCCCCGTACAGCGGCCACATCTCCCGTTCCCCTAGCAACGTGTCTCCAAGTTCTGGTCACCAGTCCCCGGCCGGCAGCGCTCCGTCCCCGGCGCTGTCGTACTCCTCCACGGGCTCCGGCTGCTCCACATCGGCCGACGTCCCCGACCTGGACCGGCTGAGACGAGGCGTCATCGATGAGAAGGTCCAAGCGATCCACAATCTGAAGACCTTCTGGGCCAACGCTGCAGCAGCCCAGCAACACCAACACCACCACCTGGGTCCCGTCAGAGCCGTCCACGGCGCCCCGGGGTCCCTCGCTTCCGCCAGCAGGGACGTACTGAGCCTTCTGAACCTCTCGCCGCGCCGCTGCTCCCCCAACGAGACCCAAGACGGCCTGGAGCTGCGGGAGCTGGGGCTGCAATCGCTAGACAGGGGCAGCAAGAACTCCTCCAACGGACACCACTGCTCCAACCCCCGAAAAGTTGCCGGCCCGTCGCCGACCATCTCCACGAGCAGCAGCCCCGGCGCTCGTTCCATCCGACTACCCGCCGGCAACGGGTACAAGTTCCTGTCGCCCGGAAGGTTTTTCCCTTCGTCGAAATGCTGAGACACTTCCAAGAACGGTTCTGTACTTTAATCTGACATTTACTTCCCCGCGTGCTGGAGAAGCAAGGGCACTCGTTGGGGGGGACCTCGGGGTCTCGGGTCCACCGGGCTCGATCGGAAGGATCTGATTGGTCGGTGAGTGTGATGCTGCAGAGGCCACATGGATGCTTAATGGAGAGTGTCTTTGTCCTTTTGCCCATAACACTGTAAATGGGAATGAGAAATACTCAACGACCTGATACTGTGTTTGTGTGTAACAGTGTGTCAGGTAGATGTAAATGCCACTTGGCATCCCCCCCCCCCCCCCCCCCCCCCCCCCCCCCCCCCCCCCCCCCCCCCCC
>NC_048411.1:30442861-30443662 GCF_013103735.1 Etheostoma cragini | reverse complement strand
CCCCCCCCCCTGCTGTTTGTGTGGGCCAAGACGCATCAGCTATGACTAATTTCCTCCATTTGATTTTGTTTTTAAATGTAATGGTCATTATTATTGTTTGTTATTGTTATTAATATTATAATGATTTTTATTATTATTATTATTATTATGTTTTGTAAATTAAATTGCAGTGTTTCACAATCAGTATTAAGCGTTTTTATATTATTAAAAAGTGAACAAACCGTGTAAAGATAGAGTGTGGGGGAGGGGGGAGGGGGGAAGGGGGGGGGAGAAGATTTAATATTTTTTATTGAAATCAAAAGGGCATTTTGCCTGATTTCTTTGTGAATTGAGTGTCTGCTCCGACGCATGGATTCTCTTGCTATTCAGTGTTAAGTACCATGTAAGACCTTTTTAGCCCATGATCTTTTGAGATTTAACATGAAACTTTCGTGACAACCATCTGTCATTTATCAGTAAACTGTTTCAATAAAAAAAATCATGTCTGCTTTCTTGTATTCCGGACTAAGTTATTATATTGGGAGGCAGATGGATGGATGGATGGATGGATATATGGATGGATATATGGATGGATGGATGGATGGATGGGTGGATAGATTGATGCTTTCTTGCCGCATTTCTGACTAAGTTATTCTTTTCTAAGGCGGTTGGACAGAAGGGTGGGTGGATGGATGGATGGATGGATGGATGGATGGATATATGGATGGATGGATGGATATATGAATGGATGGATATATGGATGGATGGATGGATATATGGATGGATGGATGGATATATGGATGGATATATGGATGGATGGAT
>NC_048411.1:30439164-30442761 GCF_013103735.1 Etheostoma cragini | reverse complement strand
GGCAGCTAGCAGATAGTGAGGAGATGTTTTTACAGTGTGTTCAGGGGACAGGCAGCTAGCAGATAGTGAGGAGATGTTATTTTTGAAAACAGAGGTTGAAATGTCCGTTTATGAAAATAATATCCGGCCACGTGTAAACGTAGCATCAGTTTTGGCTCCTAACGATCACAAAAAACAATGTCATGGAGAAAGAAAAAAAACACATTGCAGACTACGTTATTCAAGTAAACTCTTATTTTGACGTGTTTTCTGGAGGAAAACAAATTTAGGAAAGAAGCATGCAGGGACATCTTCTTCTAAGTTCAATAAATGCAACATCTGTCCAAAAAGTCAATGAGTAAATGTGTTAATAAATGAGTGTATGTTCCAATATTGAGCAAACATAATGCTGAATTACATCACGAAGAATATTTAACCACTGCAGAAGAAGAAGAAGAAGAAGTAATGACTTATTAGCCTTAATAACACCTAATAACCCTCGACAACGCTCAGAGAAGCCTCCGAAACGCTGAAGAACAGGAAGCTTGTCGCGGTCACACTTCCTGCGTAAGTTAAAAACTATTTCTGCTTCAGTCTCACACGGCGCTGCTGACTCAGCAGGACGCCAGGAACACGTTACTACACGAGAGGGGACTATTACAGCGGAGTAAAGCTGAGCTTGGATAGAGTTAGAGTAGATTAGGTAATACTTTATTCATCCCACTATGGGGAAATCCACCTATCACAGCTGCAGTTTATCCACATAAAACAACAAACCAACAACAGATAATGTGCAAAAAGTAGTGAATGAATGTAAAGGGGCATTATGTAAAAAGTGGGGCCATAGGAGCCATGTGTTGCCCCCCCCCCCCCCCGGTAAACAAAGGACACAAACAAAGGGAGATGTCTAGGCCACGCTGACTTGAATGTTTTCCTGCACTTACCTTGAGTGTGATGTGTTATTTTTGCAGATAATGTTACACTGATTGTTCAATTTAAAGTGAAATGGTAGCAGTGTCTAACAACTCTCTCTCTCTCTCTCTCTCTCTCTCTCTCCCTCTCTCCCTCTCTCTCTCTCTCTCTCTCTCTCTCTCTCTCTCTCTCTCTCTCTCTCTCTCTCTCTTCTCTTTCTCTCTCTCTCGCGCAGCCGTGTGGTTTTACCCTGTAGTGTCGAGGAGGTGAGTGATCACTTTTTTGACTCCTTTTTACTTCTACATTTGACAAAATGAGCTCTACACAGCTGTATAAAACATAAAGCTGTGTTTTTTGTTTACTTGTTTAAAAAAACTTGGAAATACAGTAATAAAAAAATTAAAACAAATGCCCAAAAGGTGTCCAAAAAACTCAAAAAAATTGCCCAAGGTGAAAAAACTTTGTTGAAAAAAGTGTCAAAAACTTTGAAATAAAGTAAAAAGAAATTAAAACAAATGCCCAAAAAGTGACAAAACCTTGGAAATAAAGTAATACAAAAATTAAAATAAATGCCCAAAAAGTGTCAAAAAACTCACAAAAATCGCCCAATGTGAAAAAAAATTGTTGAAAAAAGTGTCAAAAACTTTGAAATAAAGTAAAAAAAAATTAAAACAAATGCCCAAAAAGTGACAAAACCTTGGAAATAAAGTAATAAAAAAATTAAAATAAATGCCCGAAAAGTGACAAAAACTTGGAAATAAAGTAATACAAAAATTAAAACAAATGCCGAAAAAGTGACAAAAAAACTCACAAAAATCGCCCAATATGAAAAAAACGGTTTAAAAAAGTGTCAAAAACTTTGAAATAAAGTAAAAAAAAATTAAACAAATGCCAAAAAAGTGACAAAACCTTGGAAATAAAGTAATAAAAAAATTAAAACAAATAACCAAAAAGTGACAAAAAACTCACAAACATCGCCCAAGGTGAAAAAAACGGTTTAAAAAAGTGTAAAAAACTTGGAAATAAAGTTTAAAAAAAATGTTTAAACAAATGCCCAAAAAGTGACAAAAACTTGGAAATAAAGTAAAAACAATTTTTTAAACAAATGCCCAAAAAGTGACAAAAACTTGGAAATACAGTAATACAAAAATTAAAACAAATGCCCAAAAAGTGTCAAAAAAACTCACAAAAATCGCCCAAGGTGAAAAAAAAGTGTTGGAAAATATGTCAAAAACTTTGAAATAAAGTAAAAAAAAATTAAACAAATGCCCAAAAAGTGACAAAACCTTGGAAATAAAGTAATAAAAAAATTAAAACAAATAACCAAAAAGTGACAAAAAACTCAAAAACCGCCCAAGGTGAAAAAAAACGGTTTAAAAAAGTGTCAAAAACTTGGAAATAAAGTAAAAAAAAAAATTTCAACAAATGCCCAAAAAGTGACAAAAACTTGGAAATACAGTAATACAAAAATTAAAACAAATGCCCAAAAAGTGTCAAAAAAACTCACAAACATCGCCCAAGGTGAAAAAAACGGTTTAAAAAAGTGTCAAAAACTTGGAAATACAGTAATAAAAAAATTAAAACAAATAACCAAAAAGTGACAAAAAACTCACAAACATCGCCCAAGGTAAAAAAACGGTTTAAAAAAGTGTCAAAAACTTTGAAATAAAGTAATAAAAAAATTAAAATAAATGCCCGAAAAGTGACAAAAACTTGGAAATAAAGTAATAAAAAAATTAAAACAAATAACCAAAAAGTGACAAAAAACTCACAAACATCGCCCAAGGTGAAAAAAACGGTTTAAAAAAGTGTAAAAAAACTTGGAAATAAAGTAAAAAAAAAATGTTTAAACAAATGCCCAAAAAGTGACAAAAACTTGGAAATAAAGTAAAAACAATTTTTTAAACAAATGCCCAAAAAGTGACAAAAACTTGGAAATACAGTAATACAAAAATTAAAACAAATGCCCAAAAAGTGTCAAAAAAACTAACAAAAATCGCCCAAGGTGAAAAAAAATTGTTGAAAAAATTGTCAAAAACTTTGAAATAAAGTAAAAAAAATTAAAACAAAAGCCCAAAAAGTGACAAAACCTTGGAAATAAAGTAATAAAAAAAATTTAAATAAATGCCCGAAAAGTGACAGAAACTTGGAAATAAAGTATAAAAAAATTAAAACAAATACCCAAAAAGTGACAAAAAACTCACAAACATCGCCCAAGGTGAAAAAAAGTGTCAAAAACTTGGAAATACAGTAAAAACAATTTTTTAAACAAATGCCCCAAAAAGTGACAAAAACTTGGAAATACAGTTTTACAAAAATTAAAACAAATGCCCAAAAAGTGTCAAAAAACTCAAGAAAATCGCCCAAGTGAAAAAAAATTGTTGAAAAAAGTGTCAAAAACTTTGAAATAAAGTACAAAAAAATTAAAACAAATGCCCAAAAAGTGACAAAACCTTGGAAATAAAGTAATAAAAAAATTAAAATAAATGCCCAAAAAGTGACAGAAACTTGGAAATAAAGTATAAAAAAATTAAAACAAATGCCCAAAAAGTGACAAAACTCACAAACATCGCCCAAGGTGAAAAAAAAATTGTTAGTGTCAAAAACTTGGACATAAAGTAAAAAAAATATGCCCCTGTATTTTAACATAGGGGGGTGTATACTTATGCCCCTGTATTTTAACATAGGGGCGTGTATACTTATGCC
>NC_048411.1:30436348-30439064 GCF_013103735.1 Etheostoma cragini | reverse complement strand
TGTAAAACATCTCCTCACTATCTGCTAGCTGCCTGTCCCCTGAACACACTGTAAAAAACATCTCACTATCTGCTAGCTATCACCTGCAGTTAGCATCCCATTGACTCCCATTCATTTTGGCGCCACTTTGACAGTGAATAACTTTACATCTGAAGCATTAAAGACTTTATTTGTCCGTTGTTTATTACTAAAGAAACACAACAATGTATAAAAGGCTCGGTCACCTTGTAGCTCACGTTATGGCTGGGAAGTGGACGTTTTTTTAATAACAGGCTAAAGAATGCACAATTACCACGCATCTTACCGTCGCATAGTTGACAAATCACCGTATTGTCAGGAGAAGCTCGCAGACAGTTTCCATTTACATCAGCTGTTTAGATTTAATTACTAACATTAACTAGCATGTTAGTTAGCAGTAATTATCCTCTGCCTATGTCAACATGAACTATCATGTTAGTTAGCAGTAATTAGCCTCTGCCTATGTCAACATTAACTAGCATGTTAGTTTGCAGTAATTAGCCTGTGCCTATGTCAACATTAACTAGCATGTTGGTTAGCAGTAATTAGCCTCTGCCTATGTCAACATTAACTATCATGTTAGTTAGCAGTAATTAGCATGTGCCTATGTCAACATTAGCTAGCATGTTAGTTTGCAGTAATTAGTCTCTGCCTATTTTAACATTAACTAGCATGTTAGTTTGCAGTAATTAGCCTGTGCCTATTTTAACATTAACTAGCATGTTAGTTTGCAGTAATTAGCCTGTGCCTATTTTAACATTAACTAGCATGTTAGTTAGCAGTAATTAGCCTGTGCCTATGTCAACATTAACTAGCATGTTAGTTAGCAGTAATTAGCCTCTGCCTATGTCAACATAAACTAGCATGTTAGTTAGCAGTAATTAGCATGTGCCTATGTCAACATTAACTAGCATGTTAGTTAGCAGTAATTAGCATAACATTAGCATGTTAACAGACTTCACCGGTCTCCGTTTAGAGCAACGGGACCTGTTGGTCCATTTCTTTAACTGTCTACGGTCTTAGCGTGACAGCCGGAAGTGGGCTTCCAGAAATGTCAACACGCGCATCTTTCGATCCAACTTTATTGGAAGTTAAACGGCTAACAGCGAGCTAACATTACGTAAATCTCACTGCCGCTTGCAGGCTAACTCGATTGAAAACAAACGTTGTTTGACTCGAGACAACAACGAGTTAATCCGAATGTAAATCTAATCTAAGTATCTTATCCCGGGTAAAATAAGCTAGCGCCGTCACGAGTTTATGCGCAACATTAGCAACGCTAAGTGATTTTACATTAATGTTAACGCGTCAGGGAAGCTAACAGTTAGCATTAGCAAAACAGAGGGCTAACTTGAAGCTAAAGTCAGTTAAAAGTTTAACAGCTTAAAGGCACAAACGTCAACACTCTTGTCGACAAACCACAGACTTAGCTTAGGGTTCAGAGGCCAGCTAAGGTCACATTAAGTCCCAATAAGAGTGAGAAAGTGTGGGATAACAGCAGCTGTCACACAGTGGTAAGTTACCGCTGCCAACCCCCGGTAATTAACCGGTAGGCCGTACCGGGGGTTCCCTCGTGCTGACAGACACCGAGCCAGGATAAAAAGTCCTAATTAGTGTCGAAACAACCGCCCCGCGTCTCCGAGTCCGTTACCACATCAGGAAGTGGTCCCTATAGTGTCTTAAAAAGAGAAACAGTGCACTTACTACTCCTTGATGAGGACCATCGTTGCCCCTCTCCTCGCGACACTGCCGCTTGCCTGTTCACCGCCCAGCGTCAGACCGCTGATGCGTGATGACGTCGTGCGCTGGACGTGTGTGGTGACGTCTGGCACGTTTTTTGTTGTTGTTGTAAATCTTTATTAAAAGAACTCAAGTCAACAAAACAAAGTATATATAATATATATATATATATTCATACAGTACATTTAAAATAAATGAAAATACAAATGTGAATCAACGTATCATCGGTCCATGAGTAGTTTACATAGACAGTTAAAGAAATAGACTAACACTTCAAATACTGTTAGCCCAGTCCTACCAGATTCTGGTCCATAAACCTGGTCCAACCGGACTCTAGTCCATTGGCCCGGTCCTACCGGACTCTGGTCCATAAACCCGTCCTACCAGACTCTGGTACATTAGCACCGTCCCACCAGACTCTGGTCCATAAACCCGTCCTACCAGACTCTGGTACATTAGCCTGGTCCTACCAGACTCTCAGACTCTGGTCCATAAACCCGTCCTACCAGACTCTGGTACATAAACCCGTCCTACCAGACTCTGCTACATTAGCCTGGTCCTACCAGACTCTCAGTCTCTGGTCCATAAACCCGTCCTACCAGACTCTGGTACATTAGCACCGTCCCACCAGACTCTGGTCCATAAACCCGTCCTGCCAGACTCTGGTACATTAGCCTGGTCCTACCAGACTCTCAGACTCTGGTCCATAAACCCGTCCTACCAGACTCTGGTCCATAAACCTGGTCCAACCGGATTCTAGTCCATTGGCCCAGTCCCACCGGACTCCAATCCATAAGCCCGGTCCCACCGGACTCTGGTCCATTTTGGAGTGTTTAAGACTAAGATGCTTAGTCTAATAATGTGCCTGATGCCGTTATACTGTGTATCTGCCCTTTCGGTGCCTCATTGCATCAGAAAAGTGATTTTGTATCCATCCATCCATCCATCCATCCATCCA
>NC_048411.1:30435214-30436248 GCF_013103735.1 Etheostoma cragini | reverse complement strand
GGGTTATCAGAGGTTCTAGAGGAAAAACTGTGCAGGTGTAAAAACAAACATGATGAAATGCTTCACAACAAAAGATGAGCCAACGCTGCCACCGTGTGGTAGCAAGCTGGTATTACACTGTGGGGATTGTAGGGAATTAGATTAGATTAGATTATTTTATAATTTATTCATCCCAAAAAAGGCGAAATTTCGTTATTCCAGCAGCAGCATTTTCTTCAATAACAGCAAAAAACAAAAACACACAAGAATTACAGGCAAACAATAGACAATGATTATATGGTAGACTGAAAGTAAGCAAAATAGCGTCAAATAAAAGGTGTTTTAAAGTGCGGTTGCCATGAAACAAGAGACAATATTGCTGCGTAAGTGACGTTAAAATTAAGTTGAATGTGTAATTAGAGAATGTGACATACATAATTCACCATGTTGCCAAGTGTGGTTCCACACACCTTTAATTAGACATGTAATTTACTTTATTTTAACTTAGTCAACGGAGGTAATGTTTACTGTTTGGGGAGCACGGCCCCTTTAAATGTTGCGAATGCATGATTCTTGCTGCAATTTCCACAGCATCACATAATCGGATTGCAAAAAGACAAATACCTCTTGATGTGGTAGATTTTGTGCGTGTACTGCCCCTTCTCGCCGTCCTTTTCGTACGGCTCGTTCTTGAGTACCTCGATGCCCTCGCCGCCGCCCGTCTCATTTTTACTTGCTTCAGCCACCGAGAACAGCTGTCCCACTTGATACTGGAACACAAAAAAACACAATATTAACACGCAAACACAGCGGCTTGCATTGGTTTACACACCCAGGCTAAAGTTGATTAACAAGAGGAATAAAAACACATCTTTTGGAAATTGATCTTAATGCACTAATTTTAAAAAAGTCAGGAAAATCCAACCTTTTAAGGACACCAATTTTCTTTGTGAATGTAAATAAATAAATGTCCTTCCTTAAAATACAGGGGCATAAGTATACACGCCCCTATGTTAAAATACAGGGGGCATAAGTATACACGCCCCTATGTTAAA
>NC_048411.1:30432359-30435114 GCF_013103735.1 Etheostoma cragini | reverse complement strand
GGGGAATGAGAAACATTTCTAAATTTGCAGTGGGTTTAGAAAAGTTGTCATCGCTAAAAGGAGAACTTCACATGAAACGGATTCTACATCAAAACACTTACGGTGACATTTTCTTCTCTCCCTCTCTGTGCCCCGCTCAAAGGAGCAGAAGTTTTCAGAAAATACAAAGGGTAGCGATATGCAAGCATGTGTGCATGCAGAGATAGACAAGAGTTGTGTTGCTCTGAGGAGCTGGCAGAAATTGTGCCGTCTGTTGTCACATAACTACTTTTTTCTTCTTCTTCACCTTTTCAAAAACAGCCTTTTTCCGTGTCCACAGCGGACGGGGAAAGTGATCTAATTAAAAAACAAAATAAAAAGTTGTGCTTCTTTATTCGTACTTTTTAAAGCGGTTTGGCGGCCTTTGTTCTGGGGAAATTCTTGAAGCAGAGGAAAGTTTCCCATGGTGAACTGCGGAGTAGAAATTCTGTGAGAAGGACCCGTTTGGGGGGTGGGGGGGAGAACCGAATTCCTGACAAAGTCTTTCCGCTTGGATGAGCCATGTCTTGTTGACTTATTACTCTACATCAAAGGCACATCAGTCTTTATACAGAGCGGCTGCTTGTCAAATTTAGAATCAATGTCGGTACACGGTTTCTTTCTTTATTTTCGGTCGCACACACAAACACACAGACACACACACTCTCACAGACACACACACACACACACACACACGGAGCTCAGAGAAGAGCCTTTATCTGACCTGGTGACTAGAAATTTCTATTACATCCAATTAGGGCTGAGAAAGAGGCGATTTGTCTTCATCAAGCTGCAGCCTTACACTTGTGCCTTCCTCCAGCTCTGTACTCTCGGATTATTACCGCCGATGGTGCTGCTGTGGCAAAGGACTCCGTCTTTATTTAATAAAAACATAAAACATCTGATTGGGTTACGAATTTGCCCACTTTACGTCAAAATTAGCAGTGACATCTTTGCTTCGAGTTAACGCTCTGTCAGGTTGCAGAGGGACTGTGAGTGAAAAGCTTCTTCTTTTTTTTTTTTTTTTTTTTTAAGTCCATCCACAAGCTCTTGATTGGATTGAGGTCTGGACTCTGGCTCTGCATCTCATGTGCCATAAACATTGTTGTTTTTAGGAATTTCTTCGAGTTGTTTTGCCTTTTTTTTGGCGGAGGTTTCTGGATAATAAATCTTCTCCCAAGTTCAAGCAGTTCTCCTGCAGACGGTAGCAGACTTTCCTGTCTTTTACAGCATGTATTTTACCTTCTTACCATCACAAACAACAAACAAAAAACCCAATCTGTCCATCTCAGAGCACTAAGTTTGAGGGTCTCCTACACACCTTATGGCGATAGAAGCCACAATGTGTTGTGTTTTTGTTTGTTGTGGGTTTCTCCAACAGTGTGCGTAGTGTCTACCATCTCGGCCATGAAGCCCTGTGGCTTCTCCAGAGTTGGCACCGGCCTCTCAGTGGGGAGCACAGTCTGCTCTAGACAGATTTATAGATGTTCCAATATTTCTTTCCATTTCTGTTATGACGGACCTCACTTTATGTAGTGCCTTGGAAAATGTCCACACAGAGTTATGCAACATCTTGTGCAAGTGGCGAAATATGTGAAGCTACAGCTACATACTCAGGTCATTGTGAATGACAATGACCCACTCTATCAAATAGTCAGGTAAACAGGGTCAAACATGGGGTGAATCTTTGTGTGCACATCCCACCTTCTGGCAGGTGCAGGACAAATGAGAAATACTAAAGAGAAATAATTTTTTTTAGTGTGCACAACACTGCTATAAGGTCAGATAATTGATTGAAAAGACAACGTTTCAACCCTACTGGTCCCTCTTATTCCTGCCTGAAGAAGACTTAAATTGTTAGCTTAAAGCAGCGTTATGGACATTACATTGTTTGCACTGTTGAATTTGCGTGTGAATGTAGAGTCCACAGCTCACAAGAGCGTTACCTTCCAGCTGGGCCCGAGGGGTCCTCGGCCGGTCTTCGCCGATTTGAACGTGGCCGGGTCCTCGTCTGGCTTGTAGTCCTGCAGGGAGAGCAACTCTTTTAATTATTAAAATACAGTGCACATTATATTTAGCCGACACAAGCTGTTCAACAAGCGGAGGTTGTCCGCATGGATTGAACAATAAATAGGTGAGTTTGTTAAATTTGGCAACAAAAGATAAAACCATTTATTGTATGACGTTCAGTAGGTTAGAGCAATCCTATACTGGTGTTCACTCACTGTGCTCTAAACCAGTCGGGGTCCTTATTAGGCGAGTTCCAGGGGGTCCCAAGCAAGAAGGGGAATTATTTATTTTTGCTTTTAATTCCTTTGGGAAACAGTGACCATCATTTTCAGACATTTTATAGACCAAACTACAAATCCATCCGCTGAATAATCTAAAGATCAAATCAACAATTAGAATAATAGTCAGTTGCAGCCCTACTTTTGATCACTGGTTCTATACACTTTGATGTTTTAGGGGTCCTTGATGGGAAAACATTGAGAAACCACTGCTCTAAACTAAGCAGCACAGTATTCACTGCCACTAAAAGGACTGAGTCCTGCACACATTCCCCAAAAACCTGAGATTAGAGATGGTCCGATTCCATTTTTTGCTTCCGAATTAGATTCTAACACCTGAACTTGCATATCGGTCGATACCAAGTATTGGTATGTCATGTGTGTGTGTGTGTGTGTGTGTGTGTGTGTGTGTGTGTGTGTGTGTGTGTGTGTGTGTGTGTGTGTGTGTG
>NC_048411.1:30429798-30432259 GCF_013103735.1 Etheostoma cragini | reverse complement strand
GTCCCCATGTTGTCCCCATGTTGCCCTCATGTTGCCCTCATGTTGTCTCCATGTTACCCTCATGTTGTCCCCATGTTGTCCCCATGTTGTCCCCATGTTTTTCCCATGTTGTCCTCATGTTGCCCTTGTGTTGTCCCCATGTTGCCCTCATGTTGTCGCCATGTTGTCCCCATGTTGTCCTATATCAATGTTCTTTTTAATTCTCAAAATAGCATGATTGATTCCACCCAACGCTCTTTGCCAAGTACAAATCTCTACTTTCATTAATTTTGGGGCGTCTTATTCAATTTTATAGCATTGTAAAACCAATGTAAGTGTTTTTGAAATAGTATTGAGTAAAAGTTGACATATTCCAGTCTGTGATTATCATCAACATCCATTCCTTTAATTTTAGTCTCAATAATTCCTAATTTCTGCTTTTCTAACTCAAACATTAGGTATAATTTCCTGTAAATTAATAAGTTAGTGTTACGTAGTGTTAAACGTCAAAAAAGTGACAAACATTGAGAAAAAAAAAAGCGTCCAAAGTGTTGAAAAAAGGGACTTTGATTTTCTATTTTGACGGGAAGACAACACAAGGGTTAAGAAGCTGTGATTGGATAATTCAAAACAGACTAATTGATTAATGTAATATTTGACAACTAATTGATTCATCAGTGGATCTTTGCAGCTCTCGTGCCGGAGATGCAGCCGAGTGGTGCAACAAACGGCTTTTTTTGTTGGTTTTAAGGGGGTTTTAGGGGCCTGTATGACTCATTTGTACGTATTTAGGAAATATGTTTCCTCTGCTTATGCATTTAAATTAAAAACGTCAAAACAAGTGAAAAACGCTGGGGAAAAAAGTGTTAAAAGTGTTGAAGAAAAGGACAGAAATGGTAAGAAAAAGTTAAAAATATAGATTTTCCGTTTTGACTGGAAGACAGCATGAGGGTTATAAAATCCAATCAAAGGTGTTTCCTCATATTCAATGTGCTTTTCATGCATTCAGTTGTGTAAAATCTCATCATATCGTGGCTCTTCTCTCTAGAATGAATACATGAAAGACAGTTTCTTCATTAAGATCGAGACGTGGCACAAACCAGACCTTGGAACACAAGAAAATGTGAGTACCTTTGCTCCATCTTATTAAGCAAATATCTATAATATCCAGCCTGAACACCAGTGGTGCAGCTCATGTTGCTTAAATTGCCTCCTCGACTCCTCCACTTGCGTCCCTTCCTCAGGTCTTAGTGCCCCCCCCCCCCCCCCCCCCCCCCCGAGGAGACACGGGAGCAATGCGAGGAAATCACGGGAGGAGCAAATGTGTTTTTAGAGGGATGAGATCACCTTTTCTCTAAAACTTCGCATGAATGTGTCTGCTGTTTGGGAATTGTTAGCATCTCCTTCAGAGGCTGCTCTCGTGTTTTCCTCACCTATAGCTCCTTTATGACCCCCCACCCCCCACCCCCCACCCTCAATGCTTCTTACCCCTCGGGGCAGAAATGAGATCTTTGAGACTGCATTCAGAGGAGGGGCAGAACAACTTGTGGTTCAGCCGAGGACCAAGGAGTCAAAAAGCTATCAAATAAGGGACATGAGATGTACCTCACTCTGACTTTGTGTGCTCGTCTTACAAATGTTTTTGTTTTTGTTTTTTAGGTGCACAAACTAGATAGTTCCACGTGGGACGCTGTAAGTGTTGTTCCCATTGACATTGCAGACAGAAGTCAAGTGTCCAACGCTGTAAGTAGAAACTCTTCTGACCCACTTCCACTTCCAGGGTGAATGTTAAATGATAAAAAAAAACTCACTATGGCGCCCTCTTGTGGACGATCCCGATCATTACACGCTATCGGCCAATCCACTTTACATAACGAGTGTTTAAATAGATGTTACAGATTTTTTTTCAATGAGAAGTATTCATTTATCATTTAATTTACTTTTGCGCAGATTAATAAAAATGTTTTTCTTTAGAGACAAGGAAACCTCTTTAATTTCAGTCTTGGTTCAACACTCATAACAGGGTTGTAGCTTGAAGTTTTTGTTTAATTAACAACATTAAACATTCATTTATCATAGATGATTCTGATAAATGCATATTTAAAAGTCAGGCTCTGCAAATCACCATACTGGAAAAGTTAGAACAAATGGCTAAGAGGAAACGCTTCAGTCTGTCTTACAGTTGGTGGCAAACTCATTGGACGAATGGAGTTGATTGCTCATTTTAATATGTTTTAATTAAATGTGAATTAGCTTTAACATTTAGTCTCTATTTGACTCAAACATTGACATCTTGAATTATCTTCAAAGCATTTAAAACTATACACACCATTTGAGCATCCTTAGATCGCCTCGCTAATATATATATATATATATATATAGATATAGATATAGATATAGATATGTATATAGATATAGATATGTATATATATATATATATAGATATATAGATATATAGATATATATATATATATATATATAT
>NC_048411.1:30426259-30429698 GCF_013103735.1 Etheostoma cragini | reverse complement strand
ACTATCTGCTAGCTGCCTGTCCCCTGAACACACTGTAAAAAAACATCTCACTATCTGCTAGCTGCCTGTCCCCTGAACTACAGCCCGTCTGATAAATGAATGACGAGCTATCCTCTGTTTAGGTTGACATTAAATGGCATTTAGCAAGGTGATTAAAGCAGCTCTGGTCTCCCTGTGCTAATGTACCGTTATTGATCACAATCCCTTACATTTTTCATTTTTTTTTTCTGAAAATATTAGTCTCTCCATTGTGTAAATTTCATGAAAAGTTGTCCTCATTGTTCTCAACTAGTTGTCCAAGCATCTAGTTGCAACCAATTCCTAGTCTTGGCTTACTTCCTTCCATTAAGTTACTAACATGTTTTCGTATTGTGAAAGTTGTACATCTTTTTTGATATATAATATAAATGCATACAGCAAGAAGGTTCTGGGTTCAAATCCAGGTCATTCCGGACCTTTCTGTGTGGAGTTTGTATGTTCTCCCCGTGTTTCTTCCCACCATAAAGACATGCATGCTAGGTAGGACAACAGTTAAAAAAATAGCCGATTGGCTAACACTGGTGCATTTACATAAATGTTAATGTGCATTGTCCTAATCAAATGAATAAATCTACATCAGCCAGCCCTAACCGAGCCTCCCACTGTCTCCCTCAGCAAGAGAAGAGGATCTTCAATAACTTCCACCGCCAGCTCTTCTGCTGGATCGATAGGTGGGTGGAGCTGAGCATGGAGGATATCCGGCGGATGGAGGCCGAGACACAGAGGGAGCTGGACGAGGTGAGGGCTGAATTCAAGTCATAATAATAATAATAATAATACATTTTATTTGTAATGCACTTTACATTTAAACAAATCTCAAAATGCTACAGGTAAGATCATACAAGCAAGGTAAAAAACATCAGTGTAAAATATCTATAAATAGTGCGACAACATTTTTGTGTCAAAACTCATAAGTTCTGCTAAAAAATGTTTTTAGTCCTTTTTTAAAAGTCTCAATAGTCATGTCAACTTTATTGTCAATTCTGCAATATGTGCAATTACAAATATGTTTCTCTCCGACCTGCGGTGCAATCAGGACACATACAACAATAATATAAAAGATAAGTAATGTGTACAATTCAGTAATGCTTTATATTGGGATGTAAGGCAAAGCCAAATGGTATAGAAAGTTAAAAATATTGAAAATGTGCAATATAAACGTAAACTTTGGGCATTTGATGTACATATTAATACCAACATTGTGACTTTGATACCGTTTCCTAAACAATTGCCGATACCAATTTTATAAAAACAAAAAGAAATGACAACACTACACATTACGGCATAAATATTTGTATTAAAAATTACACCACTCTCTGTTCTTTCTCTAGCTTGTTCCACCACTTTGTTTAAGTAACGTTAGCACCACTATCTGTTCTTTCTCTAGCTTGCTCCACCACTTTGTTTAAGTAACGTTAGCACCACTCTCTGTTCTTTCTCTAGTTTGCTCCACCACTTTGTTTAAGTAACGTTAGCACCACACTCTGTTCTTTCTCTAGCTTGCTCCACCACTTTGTTTAAGTAACGTTAGCTCCACACTCTGTTCTTTCTCTAGTTTGCTCCACCACTTTGTTTAAGTAACGTTAGCTCCACACTCTGTTCTTTCTCTAGTTTGCTCCACCACTTTGTTTAAGTAACGTTAGCACCACTCTCTGTTCTTTCTCTAGCTTGCTCCACCACTTTGTTTAAGTAACGTTAGCACCACACTGTTCTTTCTCTAGTTTGCTCCACCACTTTGTTTAAGTAACGTTAGCACCACTCTCTGTTCTTTCTCTAGTTTGCTCCACCACTTTGTTTAAGTAACGTTAGCTCCACACTCTGTTCTTTCTCTAGTTTGCTCCACCACTTTGTTTAAGTAGCGTTAGCACCACTCTCTGTTCTTTCTCTAGCTTGCTCCACCACTTTGTTTAAGTAACGTTAGCACCACACTCTGTTCTTTCTCTAGCTTGCTCCACCACTTTGTTTGAGTAACGTTAGCACCACTCTCTCTTCTTTCTCTAGCTTGCTCCACCACTTTGTTTAAGTAACGTTAGCACCACTCTCTCTTCTTTCTCTAGCTTGCTCCACCACTTTGTTTAAGCAATGTTAGCACCACTCTCTCTTCTTTCTCTAGCTTGCTCCACCACTTTGTTTAAGCAATGTTAGCACCACTCTCTGTTGTTTCTCTAGCTTGCTCCACCACTTTGTTTAAGCAATGTTAGAACCACATTCTGTTCTTTCTCTAGCTTGCTCCACCACTTTGTTTAAGTAACGTTAGCACCACATTCTGTTCTTTCTCTAGCTTGCTCCACCACTTTGTTTAAGTAACGTTAGCACAACTCTCTGTTCTTTCTCTAGCTTGCTCCACCACTTTGTTTAAGTAACGTTAGCACCACTCCACATATAACTGTAGCTGTAATAACTAGAAAAGATGCTCTCTGCTCCTTTTTGGAACTAAAACGCCGCCAGCTTAGTCTACAAAAGCGCCCTAGTCAAATTTTTCTTGTCGAAAAAAGACGCTAAATGTGATCATGGCCTTATGTTGCTTCCACTCTACTCTTCGGTGATGTTAGAAGGCTTTTAGACCACTATGTCTACACGTGCACGAGTGTTTATGCCTTCATGCTTTCACTTGCGACTCCATAGCTCACCCTGAATTAGTCAATCAATAACACCAGATCAGAGAACTAGGACGTATGCGCTTGGTCGTTAGGTTTTGTGCTGACCCTGTGAAAATCTCCCACCGCTGTTTGTATGAGTGCCTCAGAAAACCTTTCTCAGAACCACACATGCTATTTCTTTAACCTTCTAAGGTCGATGAAAGCATGGTGCGTCCATGGAGGGGCTTCTTTTTAAATCTGCCTCGCTATGTATAATTGGGGGACTTGGACTTGTTTTTACAAGAGATATGAAGAATTTTATAAAGCACACTTCAAGTTTTCAGCTTCATGGCCAAATTATATCTTTACACATTACTTTGCGACAAATTTGGGCCTCACAATACAGAAAGCTGTTTGTTCTGAACATTTTGACATCAAACACATGGGGATCAATTACATGCAAACACCCTTTAAATGTGAATGTTAAAAACAAATGTAAAAATCAAGAAAATGCCCTTAGCAGACGTTAAAACCGTACACAGAAGGCCTGCTCACAACCAGACCGGTACATGCAAACTGGATCTTTCCCACAGAGGAGTACAAGGCAAAAGAGAAGAAAAACAGTCCTTAACAGTTTTTAATTTCTGTGAATCACATTCTCCGTAAAACCTCACCACTTGTTTGTTCTTGGAACTACTCTAAATATCTCTCTGGGAGCTTTTGGCCGTACAAGGAGAACAATGGAGGAATCCGGACTGGACCGGCCAAAGTGGGCCAGACTCAAACATTCCTGGCTTACAACCAACATACTGCATTCTGGG
>NC_048411.1:30424924-30426249 GCF_013103735.1 Etheostoma cragini | reverse complement strand
CCCCCCCCCCCCCCCTCCTCACATCTCACCCAATTCAGCATGTGTTTCTCATTTTTCCTTTGGAGTAAGTAAACAGGCGGGTCCCATCAAACAGAGCTGTGGTGAGGAGACCGACGAGGTCTGAACCTCTGGACACGAGGATCAGGACCCGCTCAGACCAGAAAAATAAATTTTGGTGATTCTCCGCAGGTTTGTGCAACAGTGGGAGTGTCACTTAAATCGCCTATTGGTTCTTCAAAGCTATTGTGTGTAGTCTCTGGCGCCCCCAAGAGGAATTCTAAGTAATGACAACGCTGTTGGTGCGTCCACATGATACAAGTCTCCCGTGATCGTGCATCCCCACGTTGCTAGTAGCCAAGGAGGACATGGAGCATTAAAAAAAACTGATGGACTCTTCAGAAGAGGTAGTTATCTTCACTTGAGTTTCTGCTCGGGAAAGTCACCGAACGCCATGATCTTCTGAACATCTTCACACTGAGAGATGCAGAGAGCGTTGTGTGGAGATAAAAGTCTTAATTAGCTTTGTAGCAACTAATTTGGCAACAGCTTAAATGTATGTATGTATGTATGTAAATGTATGTATGTAATGTCAGGTTGTGCCCCTGCATCATTCAGCATCAATGGGAAGGCACAGGTCTTAAGGACAGCTGCAGTCTATGTGAATCTCTAGCTAGTCTGTCAGTGACGTTGCACATCCGGGATTGCTCATGTCCCGCTAGGAATTTAATTTCGACTGAATGTCCGTCCCCGTCCTCTGTCTCTGTGTTGGCATTTACCTCTGGTTGGTTTCTGAGGACTATGGTCACCTGGTCCTCAGGTCTCTGCAGGGTAATTTCAGACAGCTAGCTAGACTATCTGTCCAATCTGAGGACTATGGTTACCTGGTCCTCAGGTCTCTGCAGGGTAAATCCAGACAGCTAGCTAGACTATCTGTCCGATCTGAGGACTATGGTTACCTGCTCCTCAGGTCTCTGCAGGGTAAATTTAGACAGCTAGCTAGACTAACTTGCTCAAACTAAACAGCAATAAAACAGAATTCCTCCTCATAGGCTCCAAATCCACTTTCTGCAAAGCCAACAACCCCACTCTCATCATTGACAGCACCATCGTCTCCCCATCTCCCCAGGCCCGCAACCTTGGTGTGATTTTGGATTCAACCCTCTCCCTTGAGCCTCACATCCGTCAAGTCATCAAAACCTCCTTCTTTCACCTTCGAAATGTTGCTAAAATCAGACCCTCACTCACTCCCTCACGACTCGACTATTGCAACTCACTACTCCTCGGCATCAGCTCAACCTCCATTAAAAGGCTCCAACTGGTTCAGA
>NC_048411.1:30422186-30424824 GCF_013103735.1 Etheostoma cragini | reverse complement strand
CTCACGACTCGACTATTGCAACTCACTACTCCTCGGCATCAGCTCAACCTCCATTAAAAGGCTCCAACTGGTTCAGAAATCAGCTGCACGACTTATCACCCGCTCCACATCCTGGCACCACATCACTCCGGTCCTAAAACAGCTTTACTGGCTTCCCATCTCTCACCGGATCACTTACAAGATCCTGGTCCTCACCTACAAAGCCATACACCACCTTGCCCCGTCATACCTCACTGTCCTCCTCTCCCCCCACCAACCTTCACGGCCCCTCAGGTCCACCACAGCCGGTCTCCTCTTTGTCCCCAAGTCAAAGCTCCGCAGTTTTGGGGACAGAGCCTTTCCCAGGGCAGCTCCCAGGATCTGGAACTCCCTCCCCCATGAGAGCCGCATCTCAGAGTCCCTCACCATTTTTCAGTCCCGTCTGAAGACCCATCTTTTCTGTTCAGCCTATCCTTAGTTTTTTTTTTTTTTTTTAAATTGTCTCTACTCTGTTAAGCGACTTTGAGCTCGGGAAAAGCGCCATACAAATTCAATTTATTATTATTATTATTATTATTATTATTATTATTATTATCTGTCCAATCTGAGGACTATGGTGACCTGGTCCTCAGATCTCTGCAGGGTAAATCCAGACAGCTAGCTAGACTATCTGTCCAATCGGAGATCTTCTTGACTACAACTACTTCTGAACGTACACATGTTCCACCAAAGCAAGCTCCTTCCTGAGGCTATTTTGAAGAGGCACCGTACGTCGCTTAGCGCCACCCAAGTTGATTCTGATTGGTTTATAGAGATGCCAATAAACCAGAGCACCCTCCTCTTCCTGGTTCTCCTTCTCCACGAACAACATGAAATCAAGAAGAGGGTCAACTTTTCCTGCTACAGATTTCCCACCGAGGTCAGAAAGAACAGGGGAGACACTTTGTTTCTCTCACTTGGTATCTGGAGTCGCTACTCGCGACGAAGCTAATCTCTGTCACTCTCTCATTCGCTCTACCACACATGAATCCCTCGTTAGCAGGATGACAGTTGGGACTGTACGGGAGGCACAGCGCCTTCACACAGACACCCCCAATCAGCTTCTTGGTTTAATCCAAAACTCCACGTTACGGAGAAGATGCACCAACAGTCTGCCTTTTTTCTGTGTATTTTGGGCCAGTGCAGTTGGTGTAGAAGGGGGCGGCATGAGAAAAGAAAAGGGCAAGAAAGGGGAGGAGGCTCCAAGATGGCTCCTTTTTTCCTCATTAACATACAAATGGGATTCTGCAGTTGAGAAGGAGAATGTGTGTGCTGTGATTGAAAGAAAAAAGGGACAGGGGCTAGCATGGGTGAAGTCCAACTCTCTTCAAAACTAATTTTCCTAAAATGAATCTACGTCAAAAAATATGTGCACACATGGCAGGGTTGGCTCGGTGGGTAGAGCGGGCGCACATATACTTTGAGGGTTATGCCTCACCGCAGAGGTCCACGGTTCAAATCCAACCTGTGACGGTTTCCTGCATGCTCCACCCCCCCCCCCCCCCCCCCCCCCCCCCCAATCCATACACCCCCCCTCCTCCTCCTCCTCTTCCCTTTCTCACCTAGCTGTCCTATTAAATAATGGCGGGAAAGCACCAAAAAATCTTTAAAGAAGAACTTCATCAACGGACTTCTTGATTGGCCAATGGCACTTCCAATTCAATTCAATTTTATTTATAGTATGAATTCATAACAAGAGTTATCTCAAGACACTTTACAGATAGACCACACTCCAGAATTTACAAGGACCCAACAGTTCTAGTAGTCTCCTCAAAATCAAATGATTATGATACGATGATTTTGATACCTGGGTTGTTAGATTTCTGTCGTTGAACCATTCATAAAAATGGGTTTCTAGTGAAAGGCATGGAGCCACTAAACATGCCGCCTACACGTTTAGCTTCCCTAAATCTGAGTTTTCCTCTTGTTTCCCCACAGCTTCGCAGACGGGGAGAAGTACGAGGAACTACTGCTGCAGACGAATAAAACAAGGCACAGGATTTTTTTTTTTTACTCGCACCACGACCGCAGCGACGGAGACTGCTACGAGGGCTCCTTTAGTGCCACTTCTTTTTACCAGAACTCATTCACGGGGAGTATTGTGGGGGGGGGGGGGGGCTCTGCTACATGCAATCAATGGAGCAGATCCCCGACTCGTACCCAATCATAGTCTCAATACACAGAGGAATTGATTTCTAGGAACCAACCCGATCCCGGCTGATAAGACTCTTGGTTGTTTTTGGTGTCCCGGGGCAGAGAAACGCCAGCTATCGGCATCATGTCGTCATTCAAGGCTTCTGGAGAGACACGAAGAGGACCTCCTACAGGAGAGGTTTCATTGGCTCATTCCACAGTGGCAGGCAGGTGTTCGACCACATGTGCTCTCCTGTCATATTTAGATGTTTTTTATTTTTATTCATCCTCCTCCAAAACATTCCTCTGAAGATGATGCCCTGTCTGCCTTCTCTTCATCTCCTCCTCGGTCTTTACCGTACACACTGTGGGGCTCAGTGGATTGCATTCCCCGGCATGAGTGTGTCTGTTTGTCATACTCGTGTTGCTTCCTGCCACAAGCCTCCATTAAGAGATTACTAACACCCTTGGCGCCTTGCCCCCCCCC
>NC_048411.1:30419130-30422086 GCF_013103735.1 Etheostoma cragini | reverse complement strand
CACACACACACACACACACAGATATATACTCACACTCACACACACACACTCACACAGATATACACACAGACACACACACACACACACACACACAGATACACACAGACACACACAGATACACAGACAGACACAAACACAGTCACACATACACACACAGATACACACACATGCACACACAGACAGACCCACACACACCCACAGAGACACATTTGCGTGCGCAGACACACACGTCCTCACGTTGTCCTCACGTTGTCCTCACGTTGTCCTCACGTTGTCCTCACGTTGTCCTCACGTTGTCCTCACGGTGTCCTCACGTTTCCCTCATCAATACATCACTGCTGGTTTTAGGGGCCTGTCCGACTCTTTCAGGGGCGGCTGGGGCTCAGTGGTAGAGCGGTTCCCTGTCAATCAGAAGGTTGGTGGTTCAATCCCTGGCCCTGCAGTCCCATGTCAAAGTGTCCTTGGGCAAGACACTGAACCCCGAGTATGTGCACCTGAAGACCAGGTGTACTGCAGCCTCGGCACACCACTATGTATGAATGTGTGTGAGTGTTTTATGTACTTTATAAAGGCACTTAGAGTATATTTTGCTAATACTTTATTTTTTTTAATGGTTACCGTTTGTCTTTCCAACCGAATGTAACTGAACACCTTGTTGATTTGTTCCTGTAGTGATTCCTCTTTTTTATTCCTAGATGTTAAGACTAGACAATCGCTGTATAACTACAGTCCCTTCAGGAAAGATGTTGCTTAAGCGTTGACATTAAAAATCTACTCGTTCTCATCTCAACGTGTTTCACGGCACCGACGGAGACCGTCCTCGGCCCCGGACCTCCAGCCGCGTCCAGTCTCGAGCTTCCCTGCTTCATCTGTCGCTTCGTCTATTTAAACGAGAGGGGCTCGTGTCCCTTCGTCTTCCCTGCGAGGGGGAGACACGCGGATGGATGGACGCATGCCGACTGCAGACTAACAGGAGGTGTGTGGGCGAAGCCTGCCCATCTCCGCTTTTAGACACAGCGTTATTTGCTTGCTCTGGAGGGCAGATACGACCGGTTTCCTCACAGCAGACACACACGTGATCGTTCCTGCACAAACAATGCAAACAGACGGATGTCTCCGGCTGCAGACTGGCGCCTCTTTCCTGCTCTTTGGCACGGATTCCGCTGTTATTGTGCGACTCCTCTGACCTGCGGGTCACCGGCAGTCTGGTCCGTGCTGGAAGAGGCAACAGCAACACTTCTGAGGGGATGTTAGGCCTTTTAAACAGTCACTGTTTTTATTTTAGTTTATGGTGTTTTATTATTGCTTGTCGATTTTATCACATTCTGGAAAATGTTTTTAACTCCCTACAAATGTAGCACTTTGACATTTCTTTGTGAAATGTAAAAGGGCATTATAAATAAAATGTATTATTATAAGTTATTATTATTATGTTAGGCCTTTCTGATGAGCATTTTAACAGAGAATTGCAGTTGTGTTCAGGATAATAGCTGTGAATGATGCTCAAAATCCTTAGAATAGCTTTTAATTCTATGATATCAATGCATTGGGAACACTGCACATTCAATTCCAAATCAATACATCACCAACATTGATCAAGTTTGTGTTCTACCTTTGCAGAAAGTGAAGAAAAAGGAATATCATGCTGTTCATTTTTCTTGAAAACTCAAACATTTACTGCATGAACCGAAACATGTCTTCAGGTTTTGCTTTACTCTGAATCCCTGCACCAATATTTACTTGTGTAACCATTATTTCTGAGAACTGCTTCACATCTGTGTTGCATGGAGTCACATGTGAACAGGTATTCCAGGTATTTCTGCACTTCTTTATACGTTTTCCTCTCTGCAATCAACTTTTTAATCTGCTTTAAGCCCGCTGTTCCTCAGAATAATGTCTGGAACGACCCATATGGCTTTCCGTGGGAACTGCACTAGAACCAGCGAGCACATTTGCTTGCTTTCTTCCTTAAATACGGGCCATAACTGACACCTGTCTCTTCACAGAATCAATCCCCTCACTAATTGAACACAACCCCGCTATTATTTTGAACATGCTCCTTTCAATTACAGATTCAATTACACAGAATGAGCAGCATGCATGTCATGACTGTTGGGTCTGGTGGTTTTCTGTGACTCCACAACAAAAAGTATGATTTATGGAGGTTAGTGATGTTTGACTGCTATTATTTTGAACAGTATATAACTGTATATATTATATTTAGTCAAGGCTCAGCCCTCGTCTAAACTACTCCAAAGTAATTCAAGACAAACCTCTAGCTAAACCGTGAACCGGGCTGTAATGTAACCCTCCACGACAAAGGATCAGCGTCAGTGTATATCCACTAAAAGTTGTGTTGTTGCCGCTGACGGACTCAGATTATTAAGTGTCTGACAACATTATGGAAAGGATCCCTACAGAGATAGACCTTGTTCTTAACCCTCCCGTTGTCCTCAGGTCAGATCTGACCCCTTTAAAAAATGGCTATATAGGAAATATGGGTTTCTTTTTAACCAAATTACCACAAAAAATGGTTTGGATTCCTTCCAACGCTCTTTCCAAACACAATTAATCACTTTTATTCCTCTGATCTTACCTATTATTCAAAATGATTCATAATTTCTGTTTTTTTAACTCAAAAATTAGGTATAATTCCATATAAATGAGGGTCATTGACCATGAATTCAAAAAAAGATGTGTAAAACTAGTAAGGTGGTGTTAGTGAACACTAAAAACTGAACAAGGGTCTGAACAAGGGTTGAAAACGTCAAATCTGTGTCGGTTTTTGACCCGGGAGGACAACACAAGGGTTAAAGAGTAAGATCCTTTAAGTTGAATGAAACAGCCCACCGGACTCTATTTCAATTAACTTTTAGGAGAAAACTCAGATTGGACAGATAGTCTAGCTAGCGGTCTGGATTTACCCTGCAGAGACCTGAGGACCAGGTAACCATAG
>NC_048411.1:30416857-30419030 GCF_013103735.1 Etheostoma cragini | reverse complement strand
CCGTCTCACCCCAGAGGCCCGTCTCACCCCAGAGGCCCGTCTCACTCCCCTGCTTCTCGGAGGTAAACGGTTTCCAACAGACCTCGTCTCTTCTGCTTCACCCTAGGTGTGTTTACAGAGTCAGAACAATACGTTGACGCCAGCACCACACACTGCTTGCCTTAACTTCCAGACTTATTAGTATTATTATTATTATAATACCTGTCGTACCTCTGCTGCCAGCTGTTGCTCTAGCTACCTCCCTTCTTTCTGACTGGCAGCTTTCTCGACACCTAAACGTTAGCACGAGCTATCAGTCTGCTACTCGTTAGGCCCAAATCATGGCAGACGGTGCTTTACGGGTGGAGTTGATTGTGATTACCCGTATTTTCCTCTATTTTCTTCTAACACGTGCCTACCTTTTGTTTCCTGAAGGAGTAAGTGTTGGTCATGTACGTAGCAGCGGGGCCCGCCTGTACGCTGCTGTTGCTGCTGCAGGTTGACATCTTCGCCTCAGATCTAGGGCTGCAACTAACCATTAATTAATAGTTGATTAAGCTGTCGATTAATGTCCCGATCGAACGGTTTGGCCTTTTGAAAATGGTTAAAAAAAGAATGTCTGTCAGTGTTTTCCCGAGATGACAACCCAATATCTCGACAACTCACCCACAAGATACTCAGTATACTGTCATATGGGACATAATATTCACATATAAGAGACTTTTTTTTAACTTTCTGATGACTGACACAGATTAATCTATTATCAAAATAGTCGGGAATTAGTTTAAATTGACAATTAATCTTTGCAGCCTTACTCAGATCAGCTGTTTGGATGGATATGCCATTTTATTGAGTGCACTTTCTCCCCTTTAGGTGTCAGAATCATGACCCTGACAAGTGTTATATATACATAAACAGTACAAGTTATTCCTTCAGTTGATCCTTTTTGTTGTGATGCGTCCATGTCTTAAACTGTGCATCAGGACTTTGGGGTTGGGTTTGTTTTCCTTATGGTTTCCTTTGAAGACACCGATGTTATAAATGATCTGGGATGTTTTTACTGTGTGAACCATACGAGGGAACGTCTTCGCTTCCTCAGTAGAGTGGGAATGGATTCCCTAAATGTTTACACGAGTCCAACGACTGTAGGCTGGTAACACAGGAAAAGTGGGAAGCAATTGTCTGAGGCAAGCTTTTTTTTATTTTATTTTTTCTTAGCAAAATCTTCTCAGGTGAACAACATGACACGAGCATCTTTTTTGGGATAACGTTGCCCCCAAACGGTTGACTTTCTTACACCAAACCATACCTTTTTCTGTGGGGGGACAATTCAAAGTCAACATGATGAGAAGAGGTAGCCTGTCTCTGTTTCTGTCCCAGTATATCAGACAGTTATGGCGTTTTTTCATTACATGGTACCTACTCTACTCTCCTTTTTGGGGGTTTTGTTGTGATAAACGGGCCCTGGGACCTGCCAACAGGTACTTTATTTATTTTTTGTACCACCTCCTTGGAGGTACCAAGTGTACTGAGGCGATACCAAAAGGTGACGTGAAAACCTGCAGACCACTGATTGGTTGGAGAGAATCGTCACTATTCTCTGCATCATCATTGCTATAGCGACAGACAGACGGGGGGGGGGGGGGATGGCTGGTACCATGTATGGAAAAGCGCCAATAGCCTCTGTTCCTCTACTGGGATCATTTGCAAAGAGCAATCAGTCTTCAGTGTAATCGATGTTTCCAAGTCTATCTTCTGGATTCCTGCTGTCTGTTTCAGGACTAAATCACTGCTTCACCAATCTGTCGAGACGGCGATATCGGGGGAGAGGAAGGACTCTCAAAGCAAACTGTATTAGTAATATCCTAATTCATGAAATCGTCAGCTGTTTAACTTCCGAACTGCTCGCTTTTAAATGTTTCTGACCAGCTTTTGAAATTCAGGGGACATCATAGTGAATGTATGATTCGTGCCTTTTCTTTCTGAGATGTCTTGTCTCGTCTTCACGTTGTATCGATGTATCTAAATAAACTTTGTCTGCAAAAAAACTAAACATTTTGGATGTGCTTTACCTAAAGGGGGGTTTGGTAGGACTCTAGTCTGGATGCCGGTCGAACTGTCCAATCTGAGGACTATGGTCACCTGGTCCTCAGGTCTCTGCAGGGTAAATCCAGACAGCTAGCTAGACTATCTG
>NC_048411.1:30414268-30416757 GCF_013103735.1 Etheostoma cragini | reverse complement strand
CCTCATCTTGTCCTCATGTCGTCCCCATGTTGTCCTCATCTTGTCTTCATGTTGTCCCCATGTTGTCCTTATCTTGTCTTCATGTTGTCCCCATGTTCTTTTCATGTCGTCCCCATGTTGTCCTCATCTTGTCCTCATGTCGTCCCCATGTTGTCTTCATGTTGTCTTCATGTTGTCCTCAAGTTGTCCTCATCTTGTCTTCATGTTGTCTTCATGTTGTCTTCATGTTGTCCTCATCTTGTCTTCATTCCACCCAACGCTCTTTGCCAAGTACAAATCTCTACTTTCATTAATTTTGGGGCGTCTTATTCAATTTTATAGCATTGTAAAACAAATGGAAGTGTTTTTGAAATAGTATTGAGTAAAAGTTGACATATTCCAGTCTGTGATTATCATCAACATCCATTCCTTTAATTTTAGTCTCAATAATTCCTAATTTCTGCTTTTCTAACTCAAACATTAGGTATAATTTCCTAAAAATGATGTTTATTGGCCATAAATTCTAAATGTAACTGTAAAACTAAAGTTAATAAGTTAGTGTTACGTAGTGTTAAACGTCAAAAAAGTGACAAACATTGAAAAAAAGTGTCGAAAGGGTTGAAAAAAGGGACCAAAACATTAGAAAAAGTAAAAAATATTGACAAAAAGAATTAACAAAAGTGTGGATTTTCACTTTTGACGGGACGACAACACGGGGGTTCATAATAAGTCTGGACCCAGTTTGGTTTTTCTTTTAGGATTGAACAAATGAAATGTGTATTGGAGTTAAAGTAAAAGTTTCCATAAATATAAATAACGGAGTAAAGTACGGGTACATTCTACTTAGCTCTCGCCAACATGCATCCGAGGCTGTTTTTGGGAATGTGCCCGATCAACCTTTAATTTAAAAGCATAATTAGGACAAATCCGCCACTTTTTTTAGATTAACCATATTTTAGTTTTGGGGTCCAAGGGCTTTTGGGACGGGTGAGCTAGGGGCGCTAATACGATAGCATCAAAATCAATGTTTTTTTGTTGTTTTTTTTCTTCAAATATGTTTATTGAACTTTTTTTTATTGCATGTTAATATCAGCAGTACGGGAACAACAACGCTCAGTACAACGTTGGTCCACACACCTTTCCATGTCCAATGAATAGGAAATAAATACAAAAATAAATTAAAATATACATTCTCTACAAAGGCAAGGCAGCTTTATCTGTAGAGCACATTTCAGCAACAGGGCAATTCAAAGAGCTTTACACAAAATCAGTTAAACAGATAAAACACAAGTACAAACAGTTAAAAATCATAAGCATTAAAAAACGATAAAACACATGAATAGACAGTTAAAAACCAAATAGGAGTATTTAAACTGGAGACTACCTTTCACACTAAATAGTCCATGTTAGTGCGATCCTTCATGATCACCTCCGTGTCACTACCTTTCACGACTCTATTTTTAGAGACGTTGCTTTTCGTCTCTGACTCTTCTTCACACTAATTAAGCCGATATAGTGCTGCCATTCATGTCTATCTCGACACTTGCACGCAGTTGTACAGTCTGGTAGTATCCTGACTGGGGGCTACCCAGGACTAAAGAAAGAGGGTCCATGTGTAACACAACACACAACAATGTTTTTCCAGATCTTGCAAAACCCCCAGCCAGTATGTTAGAATTGTAGGACCAGACCAGATCCAGTGAGTGTAGGAGCCCTCTGAGATTTGACATTTTAAACATGCAGGAGACAGTTGGGAATTCATTTTATGTCTTTTGTTAGGAGAGATTTGTAAACAGTGTATAATCTTAAATTGCAGCAATCTGGCACGGTTACACACAGATATTTTCTTTTCTTTTTTAAATCAATGTTTTTAAAAAGCTGAGAGACTCGACACAACATGAGACTTTACTCCAAGGATCACCCGGAGCTCTGAGAACATCCCATTTATCTACCTTTCCTTATCTAATTTCACAAATGTGCAAATACTTCCTGCTGTTATACTTGCAAACTCTATATAACTCAAATAAATGAATAAGCCCTCATATGTTTATAGTAACATTTCCTTTGCAAATCAATAACAAGATATTAAGAAAAATAGAGTATTAATCGGTCAGAGGCAAAACGAGCGCTTTAGTGAAGGGCAATAGAAGCCGCGTTGTACACAAAAACAGGAAAATAGGGTGTCGGTTTTAAATAAAACGTAGCTATGCTAAGAAGTGAACCTTCAAATGTTAATTTAAACCTAAAGGGACCAACCATGTCTTTGCATGTTCAAGTTTTAAGTTCATTTAATCTTTAAAAAAAACAGGAGTCAGTCATTAGTCCGGGTTTTATTCATTTTAATTCATAATAAAACAACAACTTGAATTAGTTGTAAATAATGGTAATTTATATTCTTTAGTGAGCCCCTATGGGGGAATTACAATGTACACTCTGTTACTACACACAGGCCTGGAACACACACACACACACACACACACACACACATGCATTAATGGAGAGATGTGTGT
>NC_048411.1:30406979-30414168 GCF_013103735.1 Etheostoma cragini | reverse complement strand
ACACACACACACACACACACACACACACACACACACACACACACACACACACACACACACACACACACACAATGTGTGGGCACTTTATAATATCAGTCTAATTTCTGCTTTTATATCAACTCTCCTCATTTTCTAGAATAGACGTCCAATCCTGCACACCGATTATATTTCCCAGATATGTAGATATTAGTGAAATCTACAGATGCCAGGGATGGAGCCTTCTGATTGGCACAGATTTGCTTGTTTTTAACACGTGAGAACACGTGTAACATGCATCGTGTGACTTCAGCGGCTCACAAAGCAAAAGTTATCACATTTTAGCTGGAAAAAATGACCTTTTTCTGGAGTTTTCCCTGCTGTTGAAACGCAGTGTTGGGTTAGTTTTCTGACCCTGAAGGCAACACAAGGCTTAAAAAAACACACATGATTGAGTGCAGAAATGGGATTTGCATCGTATGTTCTAAACCTTCATGAACCTCAAAGTGTTAGCCGTGCACACCGGTTGATCAGAAAATGGTTTTTTGCCCTGGTGGTTGGTGCATTAAAATGAAATTATCAGTCAAATATGCAGAATATGAGAGTTTTAAACAATGAGAGAGGAAGAAGAAGGCTGAAAGGTTTGGTGCAGGCGCTGCAGAGATGTGCATGGAAGCCCAAAAAACAACAACGTGTGCAAAACAAAAGTTTTATCATGGTTAAAGAGAGCTTGACCAACACAAAAAAGAGTCCTGAATTTCACTATAAGCTCCGTTTTCATTCCAGAAACAGATCACGTGGGATTCCTTTGGTAGAAAAAAATAGAAACCAGTTACTTAAAAACATGTCTATTTTATTAATTTTATTCAGATTTTCTTTCTAGCTATTAGTCTTTTTTTATTTTCATTCAACTTTTGTCCACACTGCTGAACATCTATCTATCTATTTCTCTATCTCTCTATCTATCTATCTATCTATCTATCTCTCTATCTATCTATCTCTCTATCTGTCTATCTGTCTATCTATCTATCTAATGTGTAGATTGGGTTTTAAATGTGAAAACATTACATTTTAAGTGAAAGCTATTTCTAAAAGCTCTCCTTTCCACACAATCTCCCGGTCCACCTTAAAAGCGTTTGTCCCGCCCCCGAAGCTTCCTCAGCTCCGTCCTGATTGGCTGAGAGCTCGAGGATGGAAGCGGCTGCAGAAATGCAAAACTTGTTGCTGGCTCCTCCGGACGCGTTGATCTCACACAGCGCCGAGAAGCGGCAGAGCGGAGTGTGTCTGTGAATCGCTCCCAAGTGCACTCAGACCACACCAGGCACGGCACGGCACGGCTCGGTGCACGGAGGGGACGCACACTTCAGGAGCGAAACGCGTTGGAAGGACTTAAAGCAAAAAGGCGCTTCCCATGCGAGACCCAGAACCGGCAGCGGGCGGAGGATGCTGTCAAGCCGCTCCGGGGTCGTGGAGTGCGGGTAGTGCGGGTACTGCACGCCGCGCGTAAACGGGCGCTCCGGTTCTCCGGTGCCTGCAGGGTTGGAGACCCGTCTTTGTGGACTCCCTCTTGACTTTTGGCTCCGTGCTGCCCAGCAAAAGATTTTGAAGGACATCAGTGGACAGTATTTCTTTGAAAGATATTTTTCTCTCCTCAAAAGCTACAAAGGTAGTTTGAACCGAACGGCTCCAATTGGACTTTTTTTCTTTTTTCTTGTTTCAAGTATGGGACCTTATACAAAAACCAAAAAGTCGCAGTGGAACATTTGACATTGGACTGGAATAATGAATTAGTTGACATAAAATTGTTCTATTCCCTTTTTTTGATCCCTCCAAATCCGCGCTCTCCCATTTGGATTTTTAGTTTTTTTTTGGCGACATGTTTTTGTGCCTTTTGAAGAAATGCGCACAGATAAACTTTGGATTATGGTAGGTCTTCCGTGCAGCAAGTTAATTACCAATGTTTTGTATTTGTTTGCTTAGTCGAAGACAAATACAAGAGCAGTTAAGAGCACGATATAATACGGGAACAGGGGACACAGTTTAGGTGCGTATTTGGAGACAGTCTGTCCTCCAGCTCTCTTCTCCGCGTCCTTAGAGAAGTGAAAAAACACAAAAAAAAAACAATTGATTCGCAATGAGAACTTATTTGGTGAGTTTAAACAGTTCAATAATTCTAGTAGGCTGATACAACCATTTGACTAGTCCTTGTAAAGCCTATCTTGCTTTTTTTCTTTTTGGGGACAGACGGAAAAAACCGACCGATGTCTGGCAGACTGGCCGTCATGTGGGATTGATTGCAGGGAGTATGTTTGGGCTGGAGCAGTTTGGTTCTCAGATTAATAGCAGAAACCCTGGCCAGTCAGAGAGAAACATAAACCAACCGAGGCTAAACATGGGCTCGCATTATAAAGGACCGGGTTTTCACGCTGGAGGCCCGCCGGGGGCCGTGGAGCCCGGCATGGGCCCCCTGAACGAGCCGCAAATGCTCGGGCTCAATATGAACATGAACGGAGAGCAGTACGGGGGCTTCCACCCGCGGGGCCACTCGGACATGCACGCAGGCGCCGGGCTCCAGCAGCAGCAAGGACCCATGCATGGATTTTTTAACAACCAGCAACCTCATCAAGGACATCCTCACGGCCATCACCCCCACCCGCCTCACCCTCATTTCAGTGGGAGTTTTGGAGGCCCGGAGCCCGGCTCGTCATGCCTGCATGGGGGCAGGCTAATGGGCTACAACAACAATGGCATGGGACCACAGCAGGGCTTCGGAGAAGGATTTGATCCTCTCGCTGAGGGGCAGGCCGGGGACGGCTTTCCCCAGCAGCAGCAGCAGCAGCAGCGGCCTGGGAACATGCCTGACTTTCAACATCACGGGCCTCCCAGTGGCAGCCACGCAGTCCCCGCTCCCTGTCTCCCCCTGGACCAGTCGCCCAACAGAGCAGCATCCTTCCACGGCCTCCCTTCCTCCTCATCCTCCTCCTCCGAGTCTCACGGCTTGGAGCCTCGGCGCATGCCCAACCAGGGTGCTGTCGACGGACTAGAGTATAACTTCCCAAGTGAGGCTCCATCTGGACATTTTGATGTACATGTATTTTCCCCATCAGAATCAGAATCTCAGTTGCCCCATTTTGGGACAGGGAGGCCAGTTCCCGGTGGTAATTTCCCAGGGAACCCCGGCATGCCACGGACAACAGGTATGCCGGGCATCGCTAAGGGCCACCAGCCGCCTCCGCAGCCCCAGCAGCCTCAGCATGGAGTGTTTTTTGAGCGTTTTGGAAACGGCCGGAAGGTGCCCATGGGAATGGAGCCGGGGGTCAACGGAAGACATTCTCTCATGCAGCAGCAGCAGCAACAACAGGCTGGTTTAATAGCCAGGCAGAATTCATGCCCCCCTGGCCTCCCCCGACCCCCTCAGGCTGAGCCTGGCTCCAATAACCCCAACATTCTGGACGGAGGGGTCATGATGCCTGGCCAACACAACCAGTTTGAGTATCCCATTCACAGACTGGAAAATAGGGGTCTGCACCCCTATGGGGACCCCATGTTTAATATGCAACAACCCGCTCCCCCTCCCTCCCAACAGCCCCCGAACCAGAGGCTGCAACACTTTGACTCTCCCTATATGAACATGGCGAAAAGGCCAAGGTTTGACTTTCCCAATGCACATGGCGGTGAAGGCTGGTGTGCTGGTGGTGGGATGGAAAACCACCTCTCTCCCTCTGCCTACCCCGGCCTGTCTGGAGAGTTCACCCCACCTGTGAACGAAGGTTTCCCCCCAGGTCCGCTGCAGCACCCGGGGCCTGAGCAGCAGTCTCTGCAGCAGCGGCAGAACGCAGCCATGATGATCAAACAGATGGCCTCTCGCAACCAGCAGCAGAGGATGAGGCAGCCCAGTCTGCAGCAGCTGGGTCACCACGGAGACGTGCCCCCTGGCCCAATGGCTCACGGGGGCCCGGTGGGGAGCATGCCTCAACCCAACTTTGACAGGGAGAATGTCGGCAGGATGAACATTGATGGACAAAATCCTCATGTAGCTCAGGAGAACTCCTGGTTCCAGGGTTCCCACCCACCAGGGGAGATGATGTCACGGCGTATGGGTGGAGCGGGCAATGAGACTGGGCCTCACGACATGGGCCTGCAGCAGAACGGGGCTGGGATGATGTTTAGGCCAGGCATGGGCATGCAGGAGCCCATGAGAATACCAGGAGACGGACATGTACAGGCTCTCCATTCCCCGGGCATGCACTCACAATTCAACGTGGGCAACATCTCTCAAATGCAGTCTCCAGGAGCGGGGACGGGGCACCCGAATGCACCGGCGGATAGGCGACCGGCTGAGTTCCCCGCACCCCCAATTGGTGCACAGCCAACGTTCCCCTATGGAGGGGGTAACCGTCAGGGGCCGGGCCACAGTGCTCCCCAGGGGGTGAACACCTCACCAGGGAGCTACCCGCCTCAGTCTGAGTTCCCTCCAGGCCAGCGGTCGTCTGTTAGTAAGCTGGGGGCTCTGTCCCTCGGGAACTTCAGCAAAACCAGCACTAAAGACAGTGTTTTCGGCCAGAGCTGCCTGGCGGCTCTTTCCACGGCCTGCCAGAACATGATCGCTAGCCTAGGGGCCCCCAATCTTAACGTAACATTCAACAAGAAGAACCAAAATGAGGGCAAGCGAAAACTGAGTCAGACGGAGCAGGACATTAATAGCAGCACGTCGAATGGGACTGGCAGTGCTGGAGCTGAATACTTTCAGAGCAGCGCTTCCCAGAACAGCCAGATGCCTGGCACCGGGAATAGCAACTCAAAGCCTCCGAGTCAAAGCCAGCCGGTGCAGGGGGAAGCCAGTGCCCTCTCCCCAAACTACAACATGGACGCTACCCCGTGCAGTGAGGGGAAGGCAACAACAGGGAGTGGGAGAGGGAGAGGGAGGAGAAAAAGAGACAGCGGACACGTGAGCCCTGGAATTTTTTTTTCCCCTGACAATGGTAACCCTGTTGTAAGTCCAGGCCAGCAGACCCCCTCAGCTGGCGTTGGGGAGAGGGGTGGGGGAACGCCCCATGAGAAACACCTCCAGTCACCCTCTTGGGGGAAAGGAGGCGACCTAATGTTGGGGGACCAGGCCGACCTGATGTCTTCTTTGGACAGTGGCATCCAAAGTGTCGCCAAATCTGACAGCAGCTCGCCGCGAGTGGACTTTCCGGACGACGTCAGCACCCACTACGGCAACGAGGACGAGGTTTCGTCCAGCTCGGACGCTGCGGGGGCCTCGGCCAACAAGCCCAATCGCAGCCCTATGATCACCGGCTCGCCCAAGATGCAAAGGAGCGAGCTCGGGTTGATAAATGGACAGAAGCCCCTCGGCATGGGCATTGCCAATCACACTACCTCGACGCCAGACAGCTACGGACTCGGTGCTGGCGGTGGGGCCACCAGCGGGGTGAGCCACCCGGGCACTCCCGGGGTGGAGCAGGTACGCACACCATCCAGCACCTCTGGCCAGGACGAAGTCCACCCTCTGGAGATCCTGCAGGCCCAGATCCAGCTACAGCGCCAGCAGTTCAGCATCTCCGAGGACCAGCCCCTGGCCATGAAAAATGGCAAAAAGAACGGCGACTGTCCGTCCCAGAACGGAGACAATGAGTTGGCGAGCTGCAGCCCGGATGCTGGGAAGGGCTCAATGGGCACTATTGACCTTGACACCCTCATGGCGGAGCAGCACGCCACCTGGTACGTGCCCGGGGACAAGGCCATGATGGACGGGTCGGAGGATGACAAGGCCATGGGACCATGGGAAAAAAACAAGAGCCAAAACAACAGCAAAGAAGGTAAAAAATGAACCCTTTTAATTCCACTTTTCTGTCTCCCTTCCTCTCACACTCACTCTCTCAATTTTCCTCATAAAATGCCGTAAAATGCTTTTTATTGGGGCTGAAGTGCAGTGTAACAGCACATCCATAATAGGTAGAAAATGCTTTTTTGCAAAGCTGATAATGGGACCTTTTGTCCGTATTGTGCAGCCAGAAGACGGCCGTCTCTGTTTAACCACGGGGCCTTTTGAATATTAGAGCTTCAGTCTTTAGTGAGCTCTTAAACGGTGGCCCCCATTCAAGTAATTTACAAAGAAAAAAAATCAGATTTATGCTGTATTTTTCCTTGTTAAAATGGGTCATATTGAACAATGTAATAAAAAAAAAGACAAAAATTGAAATTCAGGCTGATCTGACTTGAACAAAAGCAAAGCTCGTGTATTTCCATCGTGTCTTCATTGTGGAGGCTCTGTTCAGAGGAACGTCTCCCGAGGTTCTTTATCTCGGTTTTCAGGGCTACAGCGAGAAGATTAATGGCTTTTTGAGGATATGCGTTGCACAGCGGGGTTTCCCTCGCCTTGTTTGTTTTTCTTATTTCCCTGGGATAACAGCGGCGGATTGATTTATTTATTTATGTATTATTATTATTTATTTTTTTTAGATTGGCAGGACAGGAATTTAAGGAATACATAGCACGGTGAAATAAATACAGCCATTTATTTTGAAGTTAATTTAGAAATCTTTTAATAACCCACTATTTTTCCAACTGTGTTTGACTATTGTTGGCAGATTATTTAAATGAATTATTGCCTCTTTTGTCACTTTGAAAGGTTTCTTATCATGCATTAATATTATTATTTATCATGTAGTCTTCAAATTTAAATTTTTTATAATTTAGGAGTTTGTACAAAACCAAGTTTCTTAAGAAAAATGTAAATGTTGTGGCCTAAAGGCACAAAGGCAGTTTCTTTCAGTGTGTATCTTTATAGGATCACCTAGTTCTTTAATTTGGTTTTCATGGTTTAATATCTAAATCAAAATGCAGTAATTTTTACTTTTAATTTTACTGTCTCGTTGCTGCGGACCAGTTTGTTCTTCTAATTCTTCCTACTCTACTAATCACGATAATCAATTACTACACTATTATTATGAGTCAATTATTTCTATATTGCTGTTTTTCTATATTGTTGCATTATGTGCATTTTAAACTGAGTAGAAAACACATTGTGTGTATTATTGAATAATATATAATAATTGCGGAATCAGGCATGTTGTGTGAGGATAAGTTGCTTTCATGTAATTGGTCATTTCTTCTTAAATGCTCTTTGTCTGTATTTATAGTTATCTCCAAAGCTGTAGACAGGAATGGAAGGCCGTGTGTGTGTGTGTGTGTGTGTGTGTGTGTGTGT
>NC_048411.1:30402620-30406754 GCF_013103735.1 Etheostoma cragini | reverse complement strand
CACCACCGAGCCCGGAGTCCAGGCGCATTGTTTATACGAGACTGAGCGCAGCGTGTCGGGTTAACTGATCCCAGCACTTCCACAGAGTCCTGGAACTTAACACATACCTCTGATTCAGCACGCTAACACCACTCTGATTTTTTAATTTTTTTATTATTATTATTATTATTATTATTATTATTATTATAATAATAAATCTACAGGAAAAATCCAAGCATGGTACAGTTGAATGTGATCCACAATCCAGTCTGTTTCCTCCTGATTAAGTCCTCTCAGCTGAGACAAAATGACAACATCTGGGAACGTTTTGGCCTTTTTGTTCCCGTGGTTTCTCCCCCCATTTATAAAAAAAAAAAAAAAGGTATGGAGTTTTATGAATTCATATGACATTTCAATACAAAAAACTGCAAACTGAACCCGAACCGGAGCGTGTGGTGGTGTAAGGAAGAGAGAGAAAGCTCCCGATGGTGGGAGATGATACGTAACATCATCACTTTGGATATTGATTGATGAGTTTCCTCTGAGCCGGCGGCCTGTTGCATCTCGCTTTATTAGAAATATTAGAAATATTAAAATATCTGCAGGTATTTAACAGCAGAATAGTCTCATTTCTGCCTTTATTTCCTCTCCCCTGCTCTGTCTCCTGTCTCCTTTTCTCTCTCTTTCTGTCTCCTGTCTCCTTTTCTCTCTCTTTCTGTCTCCTGTCTCCTTCTCTCATCTCCTTTATCTCTTTTTTGGTCTCCTTCTCTCTCTCTTACCCTCTTATTTCTTTCTTTCTTTCTGTCTCCTGTCTTCTTCTCTCTCATCTCCTTTATCTCTTTTTTGGTCTCCTTTCTCTCTTTCTTTCTGTCTCCTGTCTCCTTTCTATCTTCCTTTATGTCTCCTGTCTCCTTCTCTCTTACCCTCTTATTCCTCTCTATCTTCTGGTCTCTTGTCTCCTTCTCTTCCATCTCTTTTCTCTCTGCTCTCCTCTCCTCTCCCTTCTCTCTCTTTCGGTCTCCCTTTCTCTCTCCTGTCTCTGCTCTCCTTTCTTTCTCTCTTTTTCTGTCTCCTTCTCTTTCTCTCCCCCCTCCCTCCTTCTCTCCCTCCCCTCTCCTTTCTACCTCTCATTCTGTCTCCTGCCTCTTTATCTCCCCTACCCTCTCATTTCTCTCTCTTATTCTGTCTCCGAGTCCTCTTTCTGTCTCCTACTCTTCCCTCCCCTCTCCTTTCTCTCTCTCTTTCTGTCTCCTGTCTCTCTCTCCCCCCCCCTCCCCCCCTCCCCCCCTCCCTGCATGGACACGAGGCATGCAGCTCTGGAGCGATCGATAGCTAGTTAGCACAAATCACGGCTCCTGACAGTTTCTCATTTGAGTGCTTCAGACAGCAAAGATGAAAAAAAAGAAAAGAAAAGGGTGGAGGGGGGTATTTGGTAGAGTGGGAGAGGAGAGGGGGGGGGGGTATTTGGGAGAGTGGGAGAGGAGAGGAGGGGGGGTGGGGGGAGATTTTGAGATTGAATCTGATGCTTAGGCTACACAGAAGGGAGCAAAATAACATAATAATTGAAGATAAGTCATAGCCCGCAGTGTAGTTCCAGCAGAGCCGCGATCCCACTGTAAAAAATATCCACCCCTGTGTACAAGGCCGTCTTTTGGGCAGATGATGCACTGACGCTCACTTAAATATAAATCATTAGCGCATTAGCATTAACTCAGTGTAACTCGGGCAAGAAAAGCCTTAAAAGATCATTTTCATCAGCATGAAGTGTATTTATGTAATCCTCGTGACCATGTGGAGTTACAGTTTTTAACACTTACAATGAGTTGAAATAACAACTTCTTCATCAGAACAATTTAAGACTTCTTTACACAACCAATGTAATAATGGGAATTACCCAATAAAGCTAAAAAAAAACCAATAAAAAGTAGTAATAAACTGTTTTAAAATGGGGACATTGTCATCCTCATGTTGTCTTCATGTTGTCTTCATGTTGCCCTCATGTTGTCTTCATGTTGTCCTCATGTTGTCTTCATGTTGTCTTCATGTTGTCCTCATGTTGTCCTCATGTTGTCTTCATGTTGTCCTCATGTTGTCCTCATGTTGTCCTCATGTTACCCTCATGTTGTCCTCATGTTGTCTTCATGTTGTCTTCATGTTGTCCTCATGTTGTCTTCATGTTGTCCTCATGTTGCCCCCATGTTGTCTTCATGTTGTCCTCATGTTGTCCTCATGTTGTCCCCATGTTACCCTCATGTCGCCCCCATGTTGTCCTCATGTTGTCTTCATGTTGTCCTCATGTTGCCCTCATGTTGTCCTCATGTTGCCCTCATGTTGTCCTCATATTGCCCTCATGTTGTCCTCATGTTGTCCTCATGTTGCCCTAATGTGTTCCTCATGTTGTCTTCATGTTGTCCTCATATCGCCATAATGTTGTCCTCATGTTGCCCCCATGTTGTCCTCATGTTGTCCTCATGTTGTCCTCATGTCGCCATAATGTTGCCCTCATGTCGCCCCCATGTTGTCCTCATGTTGTCCTCATGTTGTCCTCATGTCGCCATAATGTTGTCCTCATGTTGTCCTCATGTTGTCCTCATGTCGCCCTCTGCCGGGTGAGCTTTAAAAAGTTAAAAACATTGATAAAAAGTGTTAATTTTCAAAAATAGACCAAAATTATAAATTTTTGTAAATTTTTCAGACTTTCTTTTTAGTCTTCACCAACACCACCTTATTAGTTTTACTACTTTTTGGAATTCATGGTCGATAACCCTCATTTATATAGAATTATACCTAATATTTGAGTTTAAAAAAAAACAGAAATTATGAATTATTCTGACTAATAGTTAAGATCAGAGGAATGAAAGTGATCAGTTGTATTTACAAAGAGCGTTGGAAGGAATCCAATCCATTTTTTGTGGTAATTTGGTTTAAAAGAAACTCATATTTCAGATATAGGTATTTTTTAAAGTGTCAAATTTGACCCAGGACAACAGAAGGGATACGTCCAAATGTTGAGGTACTTGTACTTTACTTCTAGTCTTTTCTTTTCATGCCTCTTTCTACTTCTTCTACTTCTACTGCAGTAACATTATCAGTGCAGGACTTAGAGAGAGTACAGGGTGGTATTAGTTAGTACTTTTACTGCAGTAACATTATCAGTGCAGGACTTAGAGAGAGTACAGGGTGGTATTAGGGGGGTAGGGTCGGGCGTGGACGTGGACGTGGACGTGGGGGGTGCAGAGGAGTCGATGGCAGTGGACGTTAGAAGAGCTGCTACGTCAAGGGGCAGTGTGGACGTATGTAGGGCTGCGGCTAACGATTAGCTTCTTTATTAGCTTCTTCATTAGCTTCTTTATTAGCTTCTTTAGCGTTTTCTGGATGAATGGATGAGTTGTTTGGTCTATAAAGTGTCCGAAAATGGTGAAAATGTGGATCAGTGTTTCCCAAAATGTCCCAGGATGACGTCCTCAGATGTCTCGTTTTGTCCCCAACTCGAAGATGTTCAGCTAACCGTCCCAGAGGAGAGAAGACACTAGAAGATATTCACATTTACGTCAGAAAGCTTAACTTTTTTTTATAAAACTTAATTTATTTTTATTTTTCGGAGGGGCTATTTTAGGCCTTTTGTTTGTATAGGACAGCTTAGACTTGAAAGAGGAGGTGGGGGGTTGACATGCAGCAAAAGTTGGGAGTCAAACCTGCGGCCGCTGCGTCGAGGAAGACACCTCTACATAGGGGCGCCTGCTCTGCCAGGTGAGCTACCCGGGCGCCCAAACAAAAAGTATTTAAATCAATTATTGGTTAAAAAAAATAGATTCTGGGGAAAAGAACCGGTTTTAAAGGGGCGACCTCTGGTCCTTTACAGCGGTCCGGGTTCAAATCCCACCTGTGGCCCTTTACTGCATGTCACCCCCCATCTTTCCTGTCCATCCGCTTCAAATAAAGGGACAAATATCCAATTAATAACCTAATTAATAACCTAATTGTTTTATTATTTTTTTACACATATATCGCGATCCACGCCCTGCTGCAGGCTCAGTTGTTCCTTGTACGGTGTCGGTTAACATAGTTCCCCTTCTTTTTCATTTCTTCTCCTCTTCCCGTCCGTCCGTCCGTGTGTGTGTGTGTGTGTGTGTGTGTGTGTGTGTGTGTGTGTGT
>NC_048411.1:30402196-30402520 GCF_013103735.1 Etheostoma cragini | reverse complement strand
AATAAACAAATAAATGTATAGAAGAAAGTGACAAATGTAAAAAAAAAAATAAAAAAAAAATAAATGTATAAAAATGTAAGAAAAATAAAAATAAAATGTCATTAAATTTGACTAAAATGTAAACAAAGTGGAAAAAAGTGACAAATTAAAAAAATTAAGAAAATGCTTTAAAAATTTGGGTCAAAAGCCACAAAAAATTCAAAAGGCTCAGAAAAAGTCGACAAACATTTAAAAGGTCGGAAAAGACGACCATTACATCCGTTTGTTGTCTTATTTCTACACTGTTTCCTCTGCTTCCGTAGCCCTCCTAGTGAAACCCCCACC
>NC_048411.1:30401184-30402186 GCF_013103735.1 Etheostoma cragini | reverse complement strand
CCCCCCCCCCCACCTTCCTTCTTTCTTAAAATCTGACTTCTTCTCTGTGGATTGTTTGGCGCTGACAAAGCCTGCGTCCCTATTGGCTGTTGTTATGCCGACGGAATCTGACCTGATGTCACGCACGCTGTCACAGGAGCCGGGGCCTTTGGGGGTTTTTGTCAGCGAGCGGAGCGCTCTGATTGGCCGGTTTGTGTTCAGAGAGGACGGGGTCGCGCCCTCCAGAGCGCGGGGGGGTCGAAAGGTGAAGAGGCGTCACGGACGTACGGAGGTTGGGATAGAAAAGGGCAGAGGCCCGCCGCAAGGGATTCTGGGAGCTGGGATATCACCGAAAAAGGAGCTTTTCTTCTTCTGCTAAAAGAAATGCATTTCAGCTTCTTCTTCTTCTCCGCCCTACATACGTCTTCTTCTTATATAGCATATGAATATGTGATATCTGTGGCAGCTTCAGAGGTTACTAGCGTTATTTCAAACTTCAGCTAATGTTTATTTTTCATGTAGATTTGTAGTTTTGTCTCTAAAACGTCAGAAAATGGTCCAAAAAAAAGTCCCCGAAGGCTAAAATATTGTCCTCAAATGTCTCGTTTTGTCCCCAAGTCAAAGACATTCAGCTTCCTGTCCCAGAGGAGAGAAGAAACTGGAATATATTTATATTTAGGAAGATATACAGGAAGAGATATTTGGCTTTTTTTTTCATGAGAAATGACTCAAATTGGCCGATTTACTTACAATTAACCGATTGATCTTTTTAGAAGTCATTAAAAAAAAGAATTGCACGCTGTAACATTTCTAATTAAATCGGAAGACACGATTCAATTTGTGTGTGTGTGTGTGTGTGTGTGTGCATGCGCCTGTGTGTGTGCATGCGCGTGTGTGTGTGTCTGTGTGAGAGTGTATGTATTTGTGTGCGTGTGTGTGTGTGCATGCGTGTGTGTGTGTGTGTGTGCATGAGCGTGTGTGTGTGTCTGTGTGTGTCTGTCTGTGTGAGAGTCTATGTATTTG
>NC_048411.1:30399555-30401084 GCF_013103735.1 Etheostoma cragini | reverse complement strand
CACACACACACCATGCATTCATTCCACACACACACACACACACCATACATTCATTCCACACACACACAAACATACACATACACACACACACACACACAAACACACACAAACACACACACACACACACAAACACACACAAACACACACACACCCACCATGCATTCATTCCACGCGATTTATAGAGATGAGAGGAGCTTCGGATGACACACACACACACACACACACACACACACACACACATCAGAACATGGAAGTGATTTAGAGCCTCCTTCATAACTCAGAGCCGTGTCTCGGACCCGTCCGGCGCCGAGTCGCTGACACACTGATCGACTCCGCTGTCTCTATTTCTGTTTCAGAGCAGCAACGCAATCATTTCTCTTCCTTTCTTTTCCCTTCCTTTCTTCCTTTCTTTCTTTCTTTCTTTTTTTGGTGACAAAAGGTCAACCACGCACGTGAAAACAGCAGCATGGTGGAGTATTTGTTGGAGCACGAAAAGAACAAAGCTTGGTTTTAAATTAAAATACTAATAATGGGGCTGCAAAGATTTTTAATGGTCGATAAATTGGTTTGAGACATTTTTTATGAAAATCCCAATTCAAAAAGTGTGTAAAATGTGAATATCTAGTTAATATCTTCTAGTTTCTTCTCTCCTCTGGGACAATAAACTGAATATCTTTGTGTTGTGGACAAAACGAGACATCTGAGGACGTCATTTTGGGCTTTTTGGGAAACACTGCTCCACATTTTTCACCATTTTCGGACATTTTAGACACCAGTCAAGTTTTTTGAGCAAATGCATCGACAAAGAAAATAAGAAATAATAGTTAAGTCCCTAAGTTAATGTAAGCGTATTTTTACATTCTGTTCCAGGAAATGCACAGATATCATTTAAATCCGTGCGATTAATTAGATAACATTTAAAAATTATGTTGTTTATAGTTGAATTATTCTTTTAAACAGATTGAATTTATTCTCATATCAGACTGAGAATGAACGACAGTCGTGGAGCAGGAAACGGAGGAAAAAACACCTTTCAAATGAAATTATTTGCAAATGGCAGCGATTTCTCAGGCGCTCGCCTCGTGAGCGACACTACAGATGTTCTCTGGGAGAAAGGAAAGGAAAAAACAAATGATATAAAAAGAAAAGAAAGACTCTCTCTCTCTCTGTCTGTGACTTTCTCTTTCCCTCCATCCGTCTGTGCCTCCGTCACGCAGCCGCTCCGGTGTCATAACCCATTTGTCAATCGCTCAATACAAATTAAAGGAGCCTGACAACTACCTGTACGGCTAATAACATAACGCCCCAACAACACACCCACACACACACACACACATGCACGCAAAAACACACACGCACGCACACACAAACACACACACACGCATGCACGCACAAACGCACACACCTAACAATTATCTTCCCTGACGATTAATTTGTCGTTTATTTTCTCAATGTCTTGCAAAAAAGCCTGGGAATATGGAACGAACGAACACACACACACACACACACACACACACACACATACACAC
>NC_048411.1:30388071-30398071 GCF_013103735.1 Etheostoma cragini | reverse complement strand
CCCGTGGAGACGCGGGGTCGATGCCGTGGCGCGGTCATTATACCATAAAACTGGGTCAAGCGGGGTTAGAGGCCAGCGCTCTCTCTCTCTCCGTGCCCTTTGACCTTCTGACCACGGGTCACGCAGGAGCGCCGCATATTTGCACGCCTGACTGGGAGCAAGGGTGTGTGTGTCTGTGGGTGGGTGTGTGTGTGTGTGTGTGTGTGTGTGTGTCTGTGGGTGGGTGTGTGTGTCTCTGTGTCTCTGTGTGTGTGTTTCCACTAGTGTGCGTCAAGGCAAGGGAGAGTAGAGCTCAGAAACTCATCGATTAGTTGCCAACGATTTTGATAATCAATAATGTGTGTGTGTGTGTGTGTGTGTGTGTGTCTGTGTGTCTGTGTGTGTGTGTCTGAGTGTGTGTGTGTGTGTGTGTCTCTGTGTGTGTGTTTTCACTTGTGTGCGTCAAGGCAAGGGAGAGTAGAGCTCAGAAACTCATCGATTAGTTGCCAACGATTTTGATAATCAATGATGTGTGTTTGTTTTGTGTGTGTGTGTGTGTGTGTGTCTGAGTGTGTGTGTGTGTGTGTTTTCACTTGTGTGCGTCAAGGCAAGGGGGAGTAGAGCTCAGAGACGCATCGATTAGTTGCCAACTATTTTGATAATCAATAAATTGTTTGATTCATTTTTTTTTATTCAATAAAAGGGAGAAAACTTCTCAGATTTCAGCTTGTTAAATGTGAATATCTTCTAGTTTCTTCTCTCCTCTGTGTTAGTAAACTGAATATCTTTCAGTTGTGTCAAAAACGAGACATTCGAGGACATCTTGGGCTTTTTGGATCTACATTTTTGACAATTTTTTTTTTTTTTAAGAGACCAAACAACTAATCCATTCATCAAAAAACAAAACAATCGACAGATTAATCAAGTGTGAGCAGAGGCAGTGTTGCTCACATCTTCTTTTTATCAGGCGGGGGGGGGGGGTTAGTGTTGAATGAATTTCACAGTGCAGATTTAGCGTGGGAAGTGAAAACGACGCTGGTTTAATTAAAAAGTGTTTTACATTTTTAAAATGGTTCATCTGGATCACATAATTCCAATTACTGGAAGTTTTAGTTTTTTTTGTGTTTTTTTTGTGTGTGGCCCAAGTCTTAATTTACCTTCCCCTCTCTGTGTTTGTCTGCAGAATCGGACCTGTCCCAGAGTAAAGCTGGAACCGGGGCCCCGGGACCCGGGGCCGGGGGGACCAGCGGAGGGAACCACCTGCAGTGCCTGTCCGTCCACTGCACAGACGAGCTGGGGGACAGTAAGGGCCGAGGGGGGCCCGTCTCGTCCTGGCGCTCGCTCCACTCCGACATCTCCAACCGGTTTGGGACGTTTGTGGCGGCACTGACTTGAACGGAGCGCCGGCCCAGCAGGAAGGAGACAAGAAGAAGATGATTAGGACATTAAGACGAAGACAAGCTTCAGAGACAAATAACGACGAGAAGGAGGCTGACGATGACGATGACGATGATAAAGTGGCAACTGCGAGCAGCTCCTGCCTGTTCAGGGACAGAAAGACATTTACACTCATTAAAAACAAACACATAGACACACACACACACACACACACACACACACACACACACACACACACACACGCGCGAATACCATGTTTTTTCTGATACATGCAGTCACACTTTAGTACAACACAGTACAGCGTTCTGCGGGCTCTACTCAACAATGCCCGACATCTTGGAAAACCTCAACTCAATATTTTTTTTTTATCTTCTTTTATTTTCTTTGTTGAAGAAAAATAAAGAAATGTCAAAGGAGGAGAATACAAAAACCAGAAGACGTAGAAGATATATTCAGTTGTCATTGGCTCTGATTGTATACCAGCATTGAATCCGTTCTGGTTACAACTCTAATGTCTAAAATATGCATCCAATAAATGCATATGGACTGGTTGTTGCCCAAAATATATCCCCAAAACCTACAGTATCCTGATACAGTGGTTCCCAAAGTGGACTCTTCACTACCTATTATTCCAGTGATAAGTCCCGGCAATGACAGAATGTCTGACTTTTGTGCTCATGGGTTTCATACCAACACACCTTGCAAAGAAAAACCACTAACATGCACATGTCTAACACGCAAAAATATGTGTAATAGTTTGCAATGTTTTGGTGCTAGACCATCATCAGGAAAATGGTGTCACGTACTCAGAAGCCATCTTTTGAAGGAGGTGACCGTTTGACTGCACCAATCACCAACTTCCACACGAAATGGTACCCAAACATCGCCAGCTGATGCATTTTTTGTGTGCAATTTAGGCAGCGTACGTGAGTTTTTTGCTATTTTTGAACCATGTGCCCTGTCTCACATTATAGATGTGCAAATTGTTGTTCTGATCTGTAATAAAAAACATCTAAAAGACACAAAAGAAATCGAATAAAATGGGGGGTCCGTGGAATATTTTATGTCAGTTTGGGTGTGAAAAAGGTTTTGGAACCACAGAAATACTGACATCCCCCCCTTCAGATTAATTCAATAGAAGTGACAGAATAAGAGGAAGACAGGAAGAAGGGTGATTTTGCATAACTCAACTCTTTTTTTGTGAACACAACTTTTCTCGCCTTGTCAAAGAAAATGTAAACATTTATCATTTGCTGCTCTCTTAATCATTAATGATTTGTTTTATATCTCTATTTTTTTTTATTTCGGCAACAATAACTTCCCCTCGTTCTCTTCTTTTCTTTTTCCTCGCCTCTACTATCGACCTTATGAGCTCAACCGCTTGCATACAACTCAGCCAATGGCAACTGAAAAAATGGAGGTCAAGGGGGTTGTTTAATAAGGGAATTGAAAAAAAAGACTATTGGTATTGCACATGTATAATAAGAGAAAATTTGCTGTGTGTTAGGCAATCTTGTAATCTTTAAATAAAGCTTCTGTTGACTTTGAATTTCTGAAACAATAGATGGAGGACTGTGACGGCAATTTACGAACTGAATTTTTTTTGTTTTCTTTTTTTAATAATATGTAAAGTGCAGTCGTCTGTTTTCCTGCATATTGTATATATCTGTATATGTTTTATTGAGTAACTAAATAACAATAAATATGACGTTAAAGGTGGAATTTGTGTTGCCTTTGCCAATTTGTTTTGTTCTCTAGAAACCAACAAACAAGAAATTAAACTATGGTATAGTGACAGTAAATATTCTATTAGACTAGTGTGAGGACGCGTAGGATCACCAGTGAATTACAGAGGTGCCGACAGTAAATCCCAAGAGATGGATGTGACAGGGGAAGACTGATGCACAATATCTGACAAGCATGCAGGAAGCTGCGCCATATTAAATCCAAAGTACTAGAAAATGTGGCTTCCTGGTGGATTAGGAAGCCAAGATGATTAAAGAGAGACACTACAGGCAAACACATCTGGTATTTTGCTTCCAAAACATGTCTTCTTTTGGACTAGTGGGAAACAAAACATCCAAATTACACGTGTAGGTGTTCATTTTACTACACTTTGTTTATTTGCATCTGTAGATTTCTCCTAAATTTACCAAAAGTTAGCATTAGGTAATGCCTCATTTGCGCATAACATGACAAAGACAAGTCAGTTTAATTTACGTACAACTTCCTCAATTCACAATGTCTGTTAAAATTTGTAACACTGTTTATTATAAAAAAAAGTAGATTTTGGTAATTTTTGTTTTTAAGGTTGGTTTCTAGAGCTATCTTACTACTGCAGACCTTCTAGGCTAGTACTAGGGGTGAAGCTGAATGTTTTTATTCCTTACATTTAGCTATTTTTAACAGTTAGCTATCTATTCAAACAGCTAACTATTTGAGCCGTTAGCCAACTATTCAAACAGTTATCTAACTATTTGAGACGTTAGCTAACTATTCAAACATTTAGCTTACTATTTTAACCGTTAGCTAACTATTTGAGCCGTAAGCTAACTGTTCAAACAGTTAGCTAATTATTTGAGCCGTTCGCCAACTATTCAAACAGTTAGCTAATTATTTGAGACGTTAGCTAACTATTCAAACATTTAGCTTACTATTTTAACCGTTAGCTAACTATTTGAGCCGTAAGCTAACTGTTCAAACAGTTAGCTAACTATTTTAACCGTTAGCTAACTATTTGAGCCGTAAGCTAACTATTCAAACAGTAAGCTAACTATTTGCACTGTTAGCTACTTATTCAAACAGTTGGCTAACTATTTGAGCCGTTAGCTAACTATTCAAACAGTTAGCTAAATATTTGAGCCATTAGGTAACTATTCAAACAGTTAGCTAACTATTTGAGCTGTTAGCTAACTATTCGAGCTGTTAGCTAACTATTCAAACAGTTAGCTAACTATTTGAGCCGTTAGCTAACTATTCAAACAGTTAGCTTACTATTTGAGCTGTTAGCTAACTATTCAAACAGTTAGCTAAGGTGACCAGATTTCTCAGACAAAATCCGGGGACATTTTCAGCTCAGAAGCGGATTTACCTCCAACACGTCCTGTTTTTATTTTTGTAAAACTTAAAACGGGGACACTAGACCTAGAGCCGTTTCCCCCAACATTATGAAAAGGATTTCTAAGGAGGTCGAGTTTTCTGTTAAAGATTAAGATCCTTTTTATAAACATAAACGTCCGCGAAATTGCGTTGGCTAAACCCACCAGACTCCATGTAAATAATCAGTTATTTTAGCATCGTAAAACACGGCTTTCTAAAAACATCTCTGAGCTCTGAGCAGCGCTGCTTAATCGGATCCATTTGGTCAGTGTTTTCTTTCTTTAACTCCAATTTCGGTCAGTCACAGTAAAAAACCGGGGACATTTCCAGGGACCGATCCAGCCGGGTACAGGTCACCAAAAACGGGGACTGTCCCCCGAAACCGGGGACGTCTGGTCACCCTAAGCTAACTATTTGAAAATTAGCTAAATTTTGAGCCGTTAGCTAACTATTTCAACCTTTAGCCAACTATTTCTACTTAGCTATTTTCAAAGTTTCTCCATTACTTTAGCTAATTGATTGAACTGTTTAGTCATTACTTGTAGCTAGTTATTTCTACCATTAATTTGAGCTAAACTACTGTGCTCACTTGTTAAGTAGTTTTCACTCTTCCATAACTAAGGATATAAGGATATATTCTTCCATGTTTTCCCCATGGATCCAGTTACATTAAATAGCTCACGTTACAGCACTGTGTCAACAGGTAACTTCATTTAATATTGCATGTGGTGTTTTCTTTTGCAGGGTGAAAATGTTCCAGCAGAACAAGTTCCTTCCAGAGACTATTTAGCAGAGCCGGCGTCGCTGTGTCCGGACCTTGGTGTTGTCCAAGTCCATAGAGGAGCTGGCAATGCGAGACTACTCCAAATACGACGTATGTAACCAAAAGAAAATTTAAAATCATTACCATTCTTACAAACATTCTGCATTATTAAGGTGACTCTGAATTGCTTTGTTTTCCTCATTATCGCTGCTGGTTTTGGCGACCCTAAACCATCTTGCTATCCGTCCTCCCCCTGCACACACACACACACACACACACACACACACACACACACACACACACACACACAGTTCCCAGGCCCTCTTTGGCTCACCTGTTCTTTATTGGCCATCTGCATGGATGCCTAATGCTAATCAATAAGTCCCCTGTGTGCCAGCTCTGGGCTGAGGTGGAGATGTCAATGCTACCTAACAGGGCCAGTGATAAACCTACATCGCTGCTGTTGTCCAGGATACACACACAACACACACAATCTGGAGCTCTCTGCAGAACCCTGTCTGTGCTATTCAATTGTGTGTGTGTGTGTGTGTATACCCACTTCCTGCTGTGTAGTATTGCAGGGCCCGTTGTGAATGTGATACTCGGAGAGCTGCAGCGTTAACAAACAGCAGCAGAGACTGGTTTTGTGAGAGACTGTCATGTCGCTTGGGAGGGCCTGTTTAGGGAGGAAGAACGGGGGATGGGGGGGGAGAGAGAGAATGTGAAACGTCTGGGGAATAAATGCTGATCACACTGCTGACTGTGAGATTGAGGCTTGAGATTCTCTGTTAGGTTTAGACACTGAATCAGTCAAATAATGTGCGAATACCCGCGGCCTTTTATGCCAATGTGTGTTTGCGTGCCAGCATCTTAACCGGATATTTTTGAAGCACCTAATCTCAGCAAGCATTTCATTTGGAGCCAATTACTTGCAGCAGTTACACCTGACACCTTTCTTTTGTTCACAGAGAACATATTTTTGCAAAGGGACAATAAGTCCACAGTCAAATATTCCACAGGTGTGACTAGTATAGACCGGCTTACATTTACGTCATGAATCAAAAGGTATTTTTGTACCTTCATCAGGGGTGTGTTGGGGGATTGTTTTCAAATCAAAACAGGTTCAAGTGCGTCTCTTTTGGGAAAGCTGTGCTTTGTGCAATGTAACTGTGCATGCCGTGGTTCTGTATTTCCATGGAGAGTCACCAGAGTGTATGCCAGGAAAGTCGTGGTTTGACTGAGCTCTTTTACGGTAGGACAAGGGCTTGTGCTCACAGGTTTGTGATGAGCACAGACAGTTGTCAAACACCAGCTTGTAGTTATGTAACCGAAGCTCGGTTACGTAAGTAGTTTTGCCTCCTTCGAGACGAAACGGCAGAATGAACGACAGAGAATATCAATTTCTGAAGAAATGGAAGTGTGAATGCTTCATGTTGAAAGGCTGAATCTACTCAGAAAGAGGTAGAACATTTCAAAGTTTGAATGGTGTCTCTGTGTGACTGTATGAATGAGTAAATAGCCGTTGCAAATAAATGAATTTGTGTCAAATCTGAAATTTCCATCCATTAACTTGAATGGGAAAAATGTCCCAGAGAACGTTGAATATTTTGTAAATTGTGTAAAATTTGTAAAGGAGAACATCCCCCGTTCTTTCTCACCACAGTTAGACGGGGGGGGGGGGAGATCACCAGACGCCTCCCGATACGATATCATCACGATACTTACGCCACAATATTATTGCGATTTTAAACATGTTGCAACAATCTGGGATTTATTGCAATTTATAACCTTTTTTTTTTTTTCAACTTCTAATTTGTCCCAATTCCAAATGACGTCCCCAAAAGGAAACTTTGTCTGTTCATCTAAAAAGAAACATTTCTCTGTTTTACGTCAATGTTATTGCTGCAAAATGGGACAAACAGACCAACACATATATAACATATAATTAAAGATCCATACTTGGCGCCTGTGTATCGATACAGAATTGCCACTGAAAATATTGCAATACTATGCTGCATTGATTGTTTCCCCACACCCCTAAGTGAGACATCTGTAGCAGGAGAAGTTAACACAATATGTTATTTGAGAGGTGCACGTCCGGCTACAGCACAGGGTCCGGCACAGATGCAGAGGGGCATGCGGGGGTACGCCGTCAATTCAATGCAGAAACCCTAAACAACCTGGACTCCACAGCGTTGCAGAGAGAGTGCTAGCAACTAACGCTAAGCTTCATAAGTGTCAGAAACTGCCCTGTTTTCCCCGAACAGGCCGGCTGCTCAGCCACGGCTGTGTGGCCCCGCCACGTTGACAAAGAGCCCGTGCGATATTGGCGCCGGTCAAGATGTATGGAGCTGGACCTCCATTCCCCTTCAATGGGCTCCTCTGCGCGGCAGCCATGTTGGGAGGGAGAGGACTGTGTGGTCGCCTGAGAACTTGTGTGTTTCCCAGCCAACGAGCATCTAAAGAATAACAATTTCACTGAAACCACGAAGACCGTCCATGGAGCCATGGGGGCCGTGGCCAGAAAGCCGGGCCAAGCACTCTCCTCTCATGCAGCTTTCTATGTACTCCTATAAATACATCTCCTATTTGTATAGAGGCGATATGCATCTTTGGGAAAAATACCACAAAGTTGACATAAGAGCACCCTCTACACCCCCTGCTCCTCCTTTACTGCCCCCTCCCCTCGCCCCAACTCGTACTCTACCCCTCGCTGAACCTTTCACTGCCTGAGAGAGAGAGAGAAGGAAAGAGAAATGAAGGGAGACCGGGAGTAAAAGAAGTGTCTCTTAGAGGCCTCCACGGTCTTTAAGCCACTATGGTATCCACCAGAGCCCTCACATACACTCGGCCTCTAAAGGGCTTTTGTCCTGTAAAGAGGGGGTTTGGCTAAATTGGGGGTGCTTGTGGATTGGCGGGTGGGATCGGGCTTGGTGTAGTATATTTGGCTCCCACGTCTCCATCACAGGAATGGAGATCTTTTTTTTTTTTTAAGCGAGGGAATTGAGAAGGTGGGGTGTGGAGGGGCAAATGGGGCTCTGTTTTTTTTTATTTTTTTTATTATTATTTGCAATGGTGGGGGGGGCAGTGGAGGTTTGGAAATCTTCCAAACAGTGCCTTTTTGCTTTCAAAGAAGGCTCCACTTGTGTAAATGTGCTCTTTGTCCCTTGGCCTATTGTTTGAATAGCATTGTGGACTTTTTGTGGGAAGCTCACATGGGTCTGGGGGGCCAAAGAGGGACCAAAGGGGGGCTCTTCCTGAATGACTGGGACCCCGGAAGATAAAGGATGTGAAGGTACAATTAAGAAATGTCCATACATGCATACACACATTACACACACATTTTTTAGATGTTCTTGATGCTGTGCTTTGTGGAAACGTGGAAAATTGGATGAAAATGTCCTACACTGGTGACTTATGTTGGTCTTCTATGTCAATGTTGGTTTTTCAAAATAAAGTTAAAACTTGACATTGACTGCACAAATGTGTTTAAAAGCATTGGGCCCTAATTCCTGTCACTAATCCAAAGTGAGGGAAGTAAATGTTAACAGAGACCGCATCAGAACTGTGGACTTGTCTGAGGACGATCCCATTGTGGTCCCGTCTTTGCTGATAGACATAATATTAAAAACAGCCCCCCCGCCCCCCCATATAAAGGGACTTCTCGATAGAGCTGAGAGCCGGGGCTCCCTCGCCGCAGACAATTCATGACTTCCATCTGTCCTCTCAAAGGACTCCAGCAGGTGGAAGAGAAGCACAAAGCATTTGCATTATGCGGCCGTTTATTCTGCCTTCACCGAGTCCGCGCACGGGTCACTCGAGGAAAACGTTCACCCGTGTTGTAAAAAACGTAGAGTTAAATTATATTAAACACACAGACTCCTGGGAGTTCACTGGATCGGGGACATGCTGCAGCAGAGTGGAATAACATGCTTTTTTATTTGTGTTGTGATAAATTCATTACATGTACTTGTCTTTGGGTCAAATTGACCCATTTAGCTATATCAGTGTTGTTTTTAACTACCCCTTATAACTGATTGATTCCACACAACGCGCTACAAAGCACAAATCTCTACTTTCATTAATTTTGGGGCGTCTTATTCAATTTTATAGCATAAGAAAAGAAAGAAAGTGTTTTTGAAATAGTATTGAGTAAAAGTTGACATATTCCAGTCTGTGATTATCATCAACATCCATTCCTTTAATTTTAAGTCTCAATAATTCCTAAGTTCTGCTTTTCCAAACTCAAACATTAGGTCATAATTTCCTATAAATGAGGTTTATTGACCATAAATTCCCTAAAATAACCAAAAACTAAAGTTAATAAGTTAGCGTCGCGTAGTGGTAAACGTAAAAAAAGTGACAAACGTTGACCAAAGTGTTGAAGAAAAGGAAAAAAAAACGTAAGAAAACATTGATTAAAAATCATCAACAAAATTGTTGATTTTCAATTTTTACGGGAAGACAACAAAAGGGTTAAAACACATAAGTTAAACAACATGGTTGTTGCATGACGCAGTGTTGCTGCAACAGGTGCATGCAGGTACACAGAAGCAGACTTAGACTCAAATCCAATGAGGATAATCCAGTGAGGCTAAAGTAAGACCTCGTAAATCTCTCCCTCCCGTGTCACGCCGGTCTACACCTCTCCAGAGTCTCTTACTCTGTTTGTCTCGGGTAAATCCCCCCGTCCAGACCGCAAACATTCCCCCCCCCCCACAGTTGGTTAGACACTCGCGTCTCTTCTCGTCTCCTGGGCTG
>NC_048411.1:30386660-30387971 GCF_013103735.1 Etheostoma cragini | reverse complement strand
ACACACACACACACACACACCCACATCTTCTCATCCTTTCCCTCATGGTTGTCCCCTATCTATAAAAAAAGAAAACTAAGAAAACAGATAGTCCCCAAGAGACAAATCTCCTCCCCTTTCCTTCTCTTTTCCCTCCTGATCCCTGAGCAGCTAGGTAAGGAAGCACACCTCCCTTTCCTCCCTCGTTCCCTCCTATCATCCATTGATTTGTTACATCAATGTGTGATAGCCCGGTGACAAATATTTAACGTCCTGCCACGGTATTGATCTGAATGCTCTGGGTGAAAAGGGAATTGAGGCCGGGTGTGCTTTTCTCTCCCGAGGTGCGGCCCGTGTTTGCCCTCCGTCTGGGGCACTTTCTACAAAATAAGAATCACCTCAAGGCCCTGGCACTTTTAGTTTAATCACAGGCTTTTATTTCATCTAAAAAGCCCAAAATCTTTGATGGTATTATTGCACGTCTCATTAAGCCTGCTCATTTACAGTTTGGTCAACATAAAAGACCCAAAAAGTAGGTTAGCGTAAGAAAAAAGCAACAAAAAAAACGTCAGAAAAGGCGCAAAACACGACAGGAAACCTCGAGAAAGTTGGCAGTAAAGTTAGTGATTTGAGCTGGAAATGCACACACACACAACAGTGTGAGTCGACTTCAAAAAGTTCCCCATTTTACTCAAACGGAAGTTCAAAACTTCTGTTGATGTCTGTCTTCTTTAACCCATTTTTGCATTTAGTGGCATTTCGTCACTTTTTCAATGCCGCGGATGAATTTTTTAAAAATGTTTTTCCAAAGTTATTGGATATTTCTAATGTTGACATTTTCAGCGCTTTATTTTGAAGGCCTCATTTTTGTGATAAAAAACTTAAAACGGGTCAAATTTGACCCGAGGACAACATGAGGACTAGTCTGTTGGCTGTTTACTAATGGCGTCTCTTGTAGACTGTTTACTAATTTATGACCATATGTTGTAGTCTACATTTTATGTACTAGTGTTATTGAATACATATTTCTAAAATTGTATGATGGTTTTATGGAGTTGTTATTACACAAAACCTTATCTGACCTTTTTAAATCCCCTGACATGTTTCAAAGAAAGACTCAAACTAAAAAAAATAAAAAAATAAAAAAATAAACTGAAAACTAAATAAAACTAAACTGAATTTGAAACCAAAAAAGTCAAAAAGAAATGCAAATGCAAAACTATAACCTTGGGCGGGGAAATGGCCGACCCCTATCTAATCCACCTGGGGGTCCGGGTACCATGACTGCTGATGGATGCTGGGGCCGGGGGTGTGTGTGTGTGTGGGGGGGGG
>NC_048411.1:30384102-30386560 GCF_013103735.1 Etheostoma cragini | reverse complement strand
TCATGTTGTCCTCATGTTGTCCCCATGTTGTCCTCATGTTGTCCCCATGTTGTCCTCATGTTGTCCTATATCAATGTTGTTTTTAATTCCCCAAAATAACATGCTTGATTCCACCCAACACTCTTATTCAATTTAAAAAACTAATTGAAGTGTTTTTGAAATAGTATTGAGTAAAAGTTGACATATTCCAGTCTGTGATTATCATCAACATCCATTCCTTTAATTTTAGTCTCAATAATTCCTAATTTCTGCTTTTCTAACTCAAACATTAGGTATAATTTTCTATAAATGAGGTTTATTAGCCATAAATTCCAAAAATAACCGTAAAACAAAAGTGACAAACGTTGAAAAAAGCATTGAAAGCATCAAGTGTTGAAAGAAACGTACAAAAACATAAGAAAAAGTTAACAACATCAATAAAAAGCCTCAACAAAGGTGCTGATTTTCAATTTTGACGGTAAGACAACACGAGGGTTAAAGAAAATGAAGAAAAAGTCGTAATAAGCCGCAAAATCTGTTAAAATCGGGCCTATATGTAGCAGATAGCTTAACCCTCATGTTGTCCTCAGGTCAAATTCGACCCATTTTCAGTTTTTCATCACATAAAAATTGACCTTTCAAAATAAGAGCTGAAAATGTCCTCATTAAAAATGTCAAACAGCTTTGGAAAAAAACATCAAAAAAAGGACCCATAGCATTGAAAAATTGGCAAAAAATGTCAGAAAATACGATTTTCATGGTCGACGGGAAGACAACGCAAGGGTTGAGGCCGACTCCGGCTCACAATATGATGGATTTCTGGCTGCGGTGTTGCTGCGGCTCTCTCTTTATCGGCCCGCGTGCATCCTCCAGCCCGGTGACGAATCACATGAGAAACAGGAGCTGAGGTTCTAACCTCTCGCCGGCCCGACAGAGAAAACACAGAGCGGCGTAGGATCGAGTTCCTGCGAGGTGGAGTGACCGCAGGCAAGAGTTAACTCGATCTTCAGCTGGGTGGGGTACAGGATGGGGGGGTAGTAGTACAGGCAAACAATGCAAGCCACTGTTCTCCGCCTATCAACCCCTCCGGGGGTCACAGAGGAGAAGACATGCTAGTGCAACCTCATCTGCTCCAGTCACCTCTCACATAAAGCCGGGGGATTTCTCCAGCGCCCCGGCCAGGATGTGGTTTTCACCCAGATTGTGGGTAGGTCTTTTTTGGGCCAGGCGTGTTTCAGGCTGCACGCTAATAATCCCAAAGGTATTTGGCTGGAGGGAGGGACCTTCACACACCTCCTGTCAAAATGGCGGAGGGCAAGTAGTGCCGGGGCATTTATGTGGCTTTTTAAGCTGTTTTTGAGACGTCATTCTCTTTGTCTTTAACCTTGAGTCGTCTTAACTGTTCCTGTTGGTCCACATTCAGGAGATTTTTTTGATGAGGCATTAACACACACGCACAGTCGGCAGAGCAAGAGAATGAGGAAGAAGAGGAAGAAGAATAGGATGTCTGCCTGTTTGGTCCGATGTAACTCCACCCGAGCGTTTCGGTGGAAACACCCATTTGGACTCTGGACGCTTCGAAAGCGAGGCTTCTCCTTTCGCCTCCTCGCGCTCTACAGTTAATTTTTCTTCAGGTTATAGCGCGATCCGGCCCAAATACAGGTAGCGAACCACAAACATGTGCATTTAATAAGCTGCAATTTACACCCAGCACCCAATTTACAGACTTATATATGATTTAAGGGATGATAACTTTCAGATCCATAAGCTATTACGAGCACACGTTGCTCTGCCTCTCTTTCTCTCGCTGTCTGTCAGCTGCTCACGTTGTTCCCCTTCTTCGAAAATATGAGAAACACTTAAAGCAAAACCACAAAACCCAAGAGTCAGCCAGATATGTCCTCCGTGGGACATTTGCTTACAGTGTGTGGTGCTTGACAAATTGCAGCGTGAAAGCAATCCCAATCGAATGCAAAAGGCCCAAATGTTGTAACTTCACCCCCCGAAAGTGGTGTGAAAGTGTCCGAAATCAACTAGCAGGAGCAATTCATGGATGTTCTGCTCTCCGTAGACCAACATTTCAACAAAAGGGCAAGAAACGACAAAAGCCCACTTCAGTCAGAGGACATGTATGTGCATGTGTGTGTGAGACGCACAATGGGGATTCTCCCATTGACCCCCGTGAGTCAGAAACCTGTTTGTCTTTCCAAAAGATCCCTCCTCTTCTGCTCTTATCTCTTCCCTGGTGGGGCGGAGGGGGGTCTGGAGGGGAAGTGGTGGTTTCATCCGAAGGCCTGGTGGAGTCTCCTCAGGCCGTGAAACCTCATCTGCCCCCCCCCTCCTCCTCCTCCATCCATCTAGGCTCTTAACTTTCACCCCTGACCCCGTCACACCCTCCTCTGGACTCCAGCAACAACAAAAGGAGGAGATTAGGGAAATGGACAGGCTGGAGGGGATTACTGCAGACCCCCCCCCCCCC
>NC_048411.1:30380557-30383923 GCF_013103735.1 Etheostoma cragini | reverse complement strand
GGGGGGGGGGGGGTGGCGGACTCAATTACGTCAACAGCAAGACATTCATAGTTTATTTACATGCTTTTGTTTAATTAAAAAAGTCATATATCGTTGATTGCATTAATGGATGTGGCTGGTTTGCACATTTGTTGCTTTTTTTGTGATTTTTCTAGCCGTTTGTCGACATTTTTGTCACAAATTTTGTTGCTTTTGTCACTTGTTCCAAAGTTTTTGTTGTTTTTTTCGACTATTGGTGCTTTTAGAGTTTCTTAGCCATGCTAGGATTTAGAAAATAATTTAGCAAATCATGCAAAAGAAAGATTACCTTTTCTTTTTAAAAAGCAGGCTACGAAACCAGCGACTAACAGCAACCTTGTCTTTGACATTTGTTGCTTTTTCGTGATTTTTGTAGCCGTTCGTCAACATTTTTACCACAATTTTTCACTGACGTTGTTGCTTTTTGTCACTTGTTCCGACATTTTTGTCGTTTTTTAGCCACGTTTTTCTTTAACCTTTCTTTAAAAGCAGGCTACCACACAGCCGATTAACCTGTTTTTTAAAAGATGTGTTTCTTTTTCGTGATTTTTGTAGCCATTCATCGACATTTTTGTCACAAATTTTCACTGACGTAGTTGCTTTTGTCTCTTGTTCCGACATTTTGTTGTTTTATAGCCACGTTTTTGTGATCTTTTTTTAAAAAGCAGGCTACCACACAGCCGACCAACAGCAACCTGTTTCACACCCTGAATATGAAAACTCTCAAAGTCGGCAAATCGGCCAAATTCTGCTTTAAATGTCTGCAAACAGCTTCCTGTCTTTTGGGTTTGGCGCCAACATTGAATGTGAACCTACAGTATCTTGATCTGCGTGCTGAGGCCTGTACTACGAAGCAAGATAACACAGCTGATGTGCAACCGTGGCTGTCAGGTTAGGTGAAGCCTGGTAACTGAAACAAGACCAGGGCGTGGTGATCCTCCTCGGTAGAACCGGCCTCTGGTTTTGGCCCGCGGGCCTGGTGTTGGACTCACGTGACTTAGATTAAAAAAACATGCACGGCCACGTGCAGCACACATGTGTAATGGAGGAGCTCCGCTGAAGGAAATGTTGACATGTATTTCAACATCAGAGGCTGTCTCTGATGAGCAGCGTGCAGACCCAGACAGGAAGTGGAGAGAGTCCCAACAGGAAGTCAATAGATTGTGTGACACACTGGGGAAATGAGAGGTGCCTCAGCCATGTTTTAAGACTGTGGGAAGCATTTAGCAGTGACGCACAGGTGATAAAAGGTTGTGTTATTGGACACTTGATCTTAAAGTTGTCCCATACAGACAGCTCTGCACGTTAAGGTATGGATGAAATACCCACTTAAGTAACTATTTCACAAATTCAACGTAGATCTTCATGGTTTGTCATGATTAGTGTTTTTTGTCTCATTGCTTGTTGTTGCTTTGCATGTTTGCACGTTTGCATGTTTGCACGTTTGCATGTGGCTTGAGTCAGTGTTTCCTAGCTGTGTGTTGTGTCTTGCTAGCGTGCACGGCTACATGTCCTGAATGTGACTTATATGTTGTTGGCACATTTACAGAGATGTTGATTAATGTGCGTTGTCCTAAATGAAATTAAAACAAAATTGGTAGTATGTAGGTAAGTCAGTTGAATAATTATAGAAGTATTCAGTGGTGCTCATGTGTTTATGAACCCATGTTAAGTTGACTCAAAAAGAGGAAATAAAATAAAAAATCATCGTTTGGAAATTGATCTTAATGCCTTGATTAAAAAAAATTGGAAACATCCAACCAACCAAGGACCAATTTTCATTGTGAATGAACAATGTATTGTCAACAAATACATGTTTGCATGGTGTTATTTCAGTTATCTCAATATCTGGTTAGGTTATATTTACGCCCCCTGTATTTTAACATAAACATTTATTTATGATACATTATACATTCACAAAGAAAATTTGTGTCTTTAAAGGTTGGATTTTTCCTTTTTTTAATTGAGTCATTAAGATCAATTTCAATCGATCAATTTTTATTCCTCTTTTTAGTCTTTTAAGTGGATGTTTTTGCAGTTTTTCCCTCATTTTGCATTCAATTATGAGGTTTACATTCTTCATTTTGGTGACTTTTTATGCACCAATTATCGTGTCTGCTGGGATCTTAATGAGCACGCTTTTCTGTGGACAGTGAAAATATTCACTACAAATTTGTGAAATTGGTTACCAAGATCATTTACCACCTTGTTCAGACACACAGACACACACACACACACACACACACACACACACACACACGTGTTGCATGGCAGTTAACACATTTAACAGAAGTGGTGCTTTTAACGAGATAAGGCATCGGTTTGGTTTAGATCATTTTTATTTGATGGGGATTCAAATGATTGGCCCTCATTATTTCAAAAAAAGGCCCTCACTGTGGACCCTTTGGAACCACCTGAACCGCCTCGGTTCTCGGAGCCTGGCAGCAAGTCAAAACCACGTCCTCGACCCCTCCAGGAGCACGGCTGCGAAGCGTTAAGCCGTTTAGCTCCTAATACCAACAACAAACACTCTTTCTGTGCCGGCCCTGGGCGTAAGAGCCCAGCGAGCGCCCTGTGAGAGAGGTCAGACAACTCTATAATCGGACTCTACCCATCTGCCCTCCGCTGCTCCACACTGAGCAGCAGGTTGGGCTCCTCGGCGGGGGACTAAGTGGGACACGGGGACACAGATGCCCATTGACACTGCCGCATTCACGGAGCTTAAGCCCCAGCATAGCCGCCCAGTGGTCTCACAATGCATTTGAGGATTGTGTGTGTGTGTGTGTGTTTGTGTGGGAGTGATGTGTGGATGTATGAGAGCTGCTGTTATTGTACCTTTTTTTTCTTTTAGAAATTCACTCACATTCAACTAATCTTTTCCAATTTCCGGTTGCTTGTTTGTCGTGCATCAAGATATTCATTTTTGAATCCGATGTACCGGACCACTGCTGTAGAATTTATCGAATAGGTCGCTTAAAACATGAACTTCCTTGCAAGCCTTAAAGTCACTTTCTCATTTCATCTTAAACCCGATGGTTTTCGATGTATTTAACCTACTCTAGCTTTGTTTTTCAGTCCTTTTCTGCTTTTGTCCATTTGTCTTATTTTTCTGAAATGCATACAGTAAATGTATTGTATGTGTTACACATTTGTGAATATAATGAATAAGAGTTTCTCATTTTGTTTTAAACCAGATGACAACTAAAACTAACTTTTGATTATCTGTTTTTGGTTGTATTATAATGATATCATTTGTACTTTTAGTATTAGGGGAGCACTCTGAATAATCCTTGTAGACTAACGTCCTCTCCTGCACTGAACATCTTTCTTTAAAAAAAAAAAAAAAAA
>NC_048411.1:30376710-30380457 GCF_013103735.1 Etheostoma cragini | reverse complement strand
TTTTTTCCCCCCTCGCTAGCGTTCACTGTATTCACTGGAAGAGTGGCGTTCTCCGCTCAGGAGTGCAAGCTTGCAGGTGATTGGCTAAGCACAGTCCCTGGTGGTCTATTAGCAGTTAGAGAATACACCAAAATAGTGTGGTGAACACAGTTAAGAGGCAGCTCTCTGTCAGACTGAAACTGAAATGGGGCACACACAGCTGCACGAGCACACCCAATGTACACACATGCACATTAAATGTGTCCCAACTGGGAGAGTTTTTTTTGTAAGGCTTTGCCCTTTATTTGACAGTGACAGGAAAGTGGAGAGAGATAAAGAGAGTAGGACACGGAGCAAAGGGCTGCAGGCCGGATTTGAATCCCGAGGAGGACTCAGCCTGCATGGGGCGTACGCTCTTACCATACGTTCACACCAACGCTGGCTTGAGCTGCAAAAGAAGCTCTGGCCTAAGGTGACCAGATCTCTCAGACAAAATCCGGGGACATTTTCAGCTCAGAAGCGTACACAGGCCTACCTCCAAAACACATACATTTTCTATTTTTGTAAAACTTAAAACGGGGACACTAGACCTAGAGCTGTTCTCATTAGGGGCTGAGGTCGACCTTTCTGTTAAAGATTAAGATCCTTTTTTAAAACATAAAAGTCAGAGAAATTGCGTTGGCTAAACCCACCAGACTCCATGTGAATAATCAGTGATTTTAGCATTGTGCGGCTTTCTGAATCATCTCTGAGCTCTGAGCAGCGCTGGCTCTGGCAAAATTGGGTCTGTCAGTCACAGTGAAATCCGGGGACATTTACGGGGACAGATCCAGCCGGGGACAGGTTTCCAAAACCGGGGACGTCTGGTCTCCCTACTCTGGCCGCCCTGTGAAGGATATTGGTCAAAAAGTAGTGTGTTGTAAGCTTTTTGACGCTTAGTCCTATCAAAAAATTACAGGCAACCCAGCAATCTACCTCCTTTTTCCCTAAACTAACGTTTTTGTAGGAATGAAAGTTTACATCGTCTATAGGACGTCTACAATCTGATTGGTTGCTGGCTGAACCGTGTCATAGTTCATCATATGCAGCGTTTTGGAAACGCAGACGCCAGCGTTTGCCTCCTGATTGGGTCTTATGCGTCAGGACGTGTCCTTCCCTCATTGGTCACGCTCCTATCACGTGACCCTTTTCCCAGACCTATACCAGTGGTACAAAAATTCACCATGAATGATTGTAGCATCTACATTTTTAAACTGTGGACAAAAGACGGAACAAACCATGAATTAAAATGTATATGAAGTACATTTATTCCATTATAGAAGTGAACAAAAGAAAAGGTCTCTAATGTCCTTCCTGTGTGTCTGTCTCCTCCCATCATCCCTCAGTACCAACACCAACATTGGTTTTTGAAAGTGCCCTTCTGACGTCATTCTGAGCATTTAGTCTGTTCTCTGGCAAATGGCGACCCAATAAAACGGGTCTGTGACCCATTTTGGGTCCCGACCCTATGTTTGGGAAACATTGGTCTAAACAAAGAAATCTCTCATCTTATTTTTTGTCGTTGCTGCTCTTCACCTGTAGTCGTTTTCTAACCTTTACTAAGCAACTACCACCAACCTGGCGGAGTATACAATCTGCTTCCTGTTTACACATATGGGAACGCTCATGTGATATGTGTTGTTTTTATGGATGGAGATCAGTTCTGCTACTGGAGCAAAAACTCTTGGAGATCGTTTAAGTCTCAAAACACTGCTTAAAAACCCAAATGTAAAAGTGTAGCTGGATCCCAAGAAATTAGAATTTGCACCTAACAGCTTAATGGGGTTATATTGATTTACAAAAACAGGCTGTGCTCCAGATTTATATCCATGTATGAAGTTTTGAAAGGGCCTAATTTAGTTTGATGAAAGCCAATATTTGGCCCAGATTTTTCACTTTAGATTTGTTGCAGAACACATGGACATGTATAGCAGTCTTGTTACTTTCAGGGAGTTGTGTTGGTTTCTGTCTGATGTTAGCTAACACAGAGAGGCCATGGCCCTCAGAACAGAGAGGAAAACTGGGACGAGTACATCTGATGCTTTCCTCGAATGAAGCCTCTTATGCATCACACACTCTGATTGAAATTGGAAGTGTTTAACCAGCAGACAGCAGTGATCTCAATGACCGCTGCACTGCCTATAAAAAGCAACAGCACAAAGTTACAAAACCAACATCGTCTGTCCGCCCCGATTTGCTTTTCTTCTTGTTGTTGTTGTTGTTTTTGTGTCCTAGCTTTTGGGCCAAACCCTAACATGTAGGCGTTCATTCAACTGCTCTAACAAGCCTACTGGGGCATGAGCTGAGCTATCTGTGGGACATGAATCGGACCTGGCCGAGGGCACAAATCACAGAGAGGGGAGAAGAGAGACCCTGACAGCAGAGGGCTGCATGCGGCTCAGCCTTTTCCCTCCTCCCCTTTACTCCTTGGCGGATTTTTGTCTGCTTTTCCTGCTCTCCGTGCTACTGTTCAGAGCTCTGCTGGCTTGTTGAAATGAATCTCCAGGCACGGCGGGGGGAAGAGGACAGTTGTTTCTCTTGCAGGGACCGCTCTGAGCTGTGCAGAGAACTGGTGGGTCAGCCAGTATGTGTGTGTGTGTGTGTGTGTTGTTTTGGACGGAGCATGGGATGTGATTCATCATGTGGCGGTCAGGCGGACTCAACAGGCGTAACCACAGCCAGCCACACCAGGCCATCTGAGAGCATGCAGCGCTGAGGCATGGCTGCTCTCTACACACAGCAGCGCTGTACACACCCCGGGGAGGCTGCAGAGGTGCCGTGTGAAACACACACCAGGGAGAGGCTGGAGGGAGCCTGAGCTCACATGTGTGTGTGTGTGTGCATGTTAATGTGTGTGCAGTAACTGTATGCATGTGTGCGTGTGTGAATGTATTACCACAACGTTGTGAAGGGTTAAAGCAACTTCTTCAAATATTTGTTCTTATATTTTATTCCTATTACTATTTAATTGTATTGTATTTCATTTATAGTTGTATTCTGTGTTGTGTGACTGATTTTGCTGCTGTAACGCTATAATTTCCCATTTTTTGGGGATCAAGATCCATCTATCTATCTATCTATCTATCTATCTATCAGCTGTGTACATGTTTGGACTCTGTTTATAGCTACAGTCCATATCCGGACACATCCGCCCTGACGCAGTTTTCTGTCCTTTCACGGTGCTTTTCCCAGGCAATCGCCACCAAAAGTGCCAATAGAATTAATTATACACACATATAACAATCCACGCGTGAATATTTTACATATTTACTGCACATATATACATTTACTTGTCAAGTTAGTTAAGGAGTTGGACTTTGAAGAGAGAAAGCAGTAAAAACGCTTGGGCGAAGCTCAGTATTTGTGAATGGGAAGGGGTGGGGGGACTGGTTTTAGGATGTGGGAATGCCTGAGCCCAATGATAATGTTATTGATGCAACTTTGCCCAATTTTGCGTTTTATTGTAAATTAGGTGTGAATGGGTTTAAAATAGTAAATTCTGATGTTTTGTACTGTTTTACCTACCTGGCTCTCGTGCCACGATTAATGTTTATTTGTACACTGTCCCGGTTTAAATAAATAAAATTACACTTACATTCAAAGTGGAAACTAAGCCGCGTGTACGGCATCATTTGGAGTTGTTAAAGCATGTGATTCATTGTGAGGAACAGAAGTACGATCCCAGATGTGTACAGCATTAATATTTTATTTATTGGATGGAACTTTAGC
>NC_048411.1:30375560-30376610 GCF_013103735.1 Etheostoma cragini | reverse complement strand
GCAAGCTGGCCCCAAACCAAACCTGTAGACAAGCCCTCCTGAGAGGTATAGAAGCTGTAATATGATCCTTAAACCCTTTGTGCTGTAAAACAGATTAGATACTGCAGAGTGGAGAACGGCGGAGTAGTGAGAGGCTCAGTCCAAACAAACCGGAGCCAGCAGACGGTGTGCGAACAGGCCCTGTGGAGCTCTGCTGCTCAGGAAAGCCGCTGTTTAGCTTGCAAAGGGTTAACATCTGTTGGGCTCGCCGACTCCCTGCGTGTGACGCACTGTCTCGATGAGGGAAAGTCTAACAGGAAAGGCAGTCTAAAAAGGTCCCTGTGCAGCGAGGGCCCAAGGTACGTTTTCTTTGGCCCTCTCCTCACATTTTTTGCACTTGTTTTTCCAATTTAACTTGACTACAGTTCAATGGTTTGGGGATTTGCAGATAGCTGCACGAGGTTCCTCTTTTAATTCCCGGGGTGGAAGCTTTGCCTGTTGCTATTGAGGGGCTCATTCTGTATTTTTGGCATCTTTGGCATGAGTCCCACTCTCCTGCCGCTGGCCCCACTCCCCCTCTCCCCCTCTGCCACTCTTGTGTCCTTGTTGTGCCCAAAATGTCACCCCCGCTGTTGGTGCACAATCCCTCCAAGGCTACCTCCGCACTACAACTTTTTAGTTTTTTAAGCGGCTTTTTGAGACAAAAACAATCTCCGTCCACACCAGAGTTTTAGCTCCAGTAAGAGAACTAATCTGCGTTCGTATTAACACGTCTGACATCACGTGTCACATGACCGTTCACACACACTAGGCATGTGCGTGCCGGTGTAAACGGGAAGCAGATTGTCTGACGTTACTCTGATTTGAAAATGATGGATCTATACAGAAAGAACTTTGGGGAAAGAACAACAACGGTGAAAAGTAAGAGCCAGGATAAGACTGAGTGACGTGCGTCGTCGTTTCCAAATGTCTCCGTTTGTGTCCGTCCAGAAGACAAGGCAACCACGGAGTTTTTAAACCGAAACGGGGGCAGCTGTTGTTCCCAAATATCTCCGTTTTAGGGGCTTGGAA
>NC_048411.1:30371787-30375460 GCF_013103735.1 Etheostoma cragini | reverse complement strand
CTTTCTTTCTGTCTCCTGGATGTTTAGAAGGAGAGCACGGTGGAGAAGAGGGCCATTGCATGAGCATCTGTGTAAAATCTGAATAAATAAAATAGCGGAGTGTGTATCTTGTGGGTGTGTGTTTATACTATGTGTTTTTTTTTAAGTGTGTGTGTGTGTGTGTGTGTGTGTGTGTGTGTGCTAGCCTGTCAAAAGGAGAAAGGCCCCCAGTGTCCTCTGTAATTTTCATAGGTCAGAACTGACAATGGCCACTTTGATAGAGAAGCTGTGGAGATGTAAATCAGCCAATGGAGGGAGACAAAACAACTGTCCTCCCACTGGCCCCCCACACCCATCCCAAAAAAAGGGGGGAATTTAGATTTAAAAGAGTGAGCGAGGGAGCAAAAGAAGAGCGAGAAAGAGCAAGAAAGACATCCCCTCTTTCTTTGTTGTTATCATGGTCTCCTTTTCAGCCTCCCAGTGAGGTGGATGAACTATTTTAGTCAGTCGAACCTTCTTCCTGGGAACGTTTGAAGGTTCTTCTCTACTGCCTGGCACCTGGAGTGGCTCGCTGGGAAGCAGGACAATAGCATGGAGGTTGGTGGGTCGTTGGAGCACGGTCCTGCCCGGCTCCAGACCTCCAGACCCCCCCCCTAATCCCATCACTGCAGCAGCCCCGCGGCTGAAAAGACCCTCTGGAGAGGGCGGGAAAGACTCCAGCAGCAGTCACATTGAGAATATGCCTCTGTAAGATATGTAAATAAGCCTATAGAGACAGAGCACATCATACGTCCACTGTGGGGGGGCATTCGCCACCACAGTACCTGTAGCTAGCCAAAAACATCAGATTAAAGCATGTCAAAAGGATTGTTTTAGCAACCTAGGCTACCAGAGAGGACGAGTTAGCTGTGTGTTAGCTAATGTTAGCTTTGTGTTAGCAATACTGCTTAGCTTTCTGATGATTTCATCCACATTCCACTATAACAAAAGTTGCATTGTGTCAAAATGCTTTAGCTTAACTTACAGAAATATAGTTAGCCTAAAAGTGTACATATATACATATTTGACTTGGTAACAAAACACTTGCTATGAATGTAACGTTGAACGTAACGTTAGCTTAGTGTCTTCCCATTCTTCCTGCTGATTCCTGATGCCTGTATTCACTTTTGTCTTCCTAAAAACTCGGTTTATTAGTTCGGAAGCTTATCAAAACGAAAGTTATAGGTTGAAGGTTTATCACAGCAGCTCTGAGACGTGTTTCTGGTGCTTGCAAGCAGACGGACTTGACGAGGAGGAAATCTTCACACAATACAAAGTCAGTGTAGAGCTGAGAGTTGTTTTGCCCTCCGGTGGGGGCGCGACTTAAATGCACTCTGTCTCTATGTGAGAACTTGTAATAAATGACGTTTGTGTGTGTGTGTGTGTGTGTGTGTGTGTGTGTGTGTGTGTGTGTGTGTGTGTGTGTGTGTGTGTGTGTGTGTGTGTGTGTGTGTGTGTGTGTGTGTGTGTGTGTGTGTGTGTGAGACAGAGTGATGTCTGTAAGTGGATCACGGAACGAGAGGGAGTCGTGAAGTAACTTAGAGAAACAAATTAGAGATGAAACAAACATGCTTACAACTCGCTAAATGCAGATTAAAGTCATAAAGATGCCACAAATAATGGATGTGCTCCCACGTGCCCTGCAGGCCCGGGAGCATGGAGCAAACCAATATCCGCAGAAGTATGACAAATTGCTTATACATGTATGACTCTATAGCTCCGGACATGAATGGGCTTGAGGGAGGCCCGACAACAAGAGTGAGTAGTCGGTAAGTGGGCGCATGCTCACGTATGTGTCTGCATACCACAAAAGAAGAGAGTGAAGATGGGGTGAGGGGAGATTTTGCACTTCCAAACCTGCCCTCGCTAATGGTTGTGGTCACCGAGTATGGTATGTGTGGATGTTTTTTGAGAGCTGCAGGGCGGTGTTGAAGCCTCGGAGTGTGAATGGCCAGCGAGGCGGTCATCCAGACAGACAGTGGTCAGAGATAAGCAGATGAACGCCCCTGGGGATGGCTGCTGGGAGAGAGATTGATCCATCAAAGTCTGCAGTGGGCCTATGTGACATTTGATGCCGCGCTCATGAAAACGGCACATTAATGGTTCAGGAATTCACAAAGCAGCGTGTGAAAAGCAGCGTTGAAATAAGTCTTTGCAGTCGGTTGGATTTTGAAGTTTCTCAGAGGTAGAGATACAAACCAGATAATGTCAGATGACTGTAGAAAATATCTCAATCTTATTATTTAAGACTTAATTATAAATGGGAACGATCTGTTAATCAAACAATTTTCTAGTCGACTTAAGTTAAAGTTTTTGGAGGAGGAAGCTGCTGTCTGAGAAATCCCTTCTACTGTAACTTTTGTGGGTTTTTATTGGATTTTACATATGCTGAATATTTACACGGTTCATTATACGTGGGGCATGTTCGCGTGACTCTGCAGAACCATGAAATCCACTCAAATCCCGAGTTGAAGTGGAAAAAAACAGAAAGAAAAACACACGGATTGGCAATTCATACATATTCTGATGTAGACCGCAGTGATCTGCTACTATTTGGAATACTAGTGGAGATAAAATATTTAAAAAATATAGGCTCAGGTGGAGAAAATGTGTCTTTTTCCGTGTGCGTATTCATCGGCGGCTCGTCTGTTTACTGTTTGCATGCAGGGTTAGAGGCTGAGAACCACCAGTGGAAATTGCCATTAGATAATGAACCTGGTTCACCTGCAGTAGGTGCCAAACAGCCTGAGGGTTCAGAGTCAAGTAACAACAACTCCTGGGGATACTGTGCAGCTGACAAGTACAGACCATCTTAGAAAAGGGCAACATACCTCATAAAAACTTAAATCCTGAGTGAGGATTCAGCCATGCAGGCTGAACCATTCGTATACATATACCTATGAAAAGTAAAGCCCAGTCATTTGTATGTATTTTACATATTTATTCCTGTCAGCACCACATTGACTGCTGCAGTATAAGGGCTTCAAGGTCCTCGTAGGGAGGCGCTCGGGGGGGAATGGATGGGTCCTAAAACGCAAGCGGGGGAGCGGAGTTCGGAAGAACACAAGAAACGAGTGTTTGTGTCTCAGATGCACTACTTTAAAGGTGTTTTATGCAGCATTTTGCAGGTTCTAACTTGTATTTTGTGTTTCCTCTACAACATGTTCCCCCCTTCTGTCCTCCTCGGGTCACATTTGATCCATGTTCAAAGTTTCTAAACAAGTACATTTTGGGTTTCTTTCAACCAAATTTGATTGATTTTTTTTCAGTGTTTTATTTAATTGTATAAAATTATTCTGACTTCACTTTGACAGTCTGTGATTATCCATCTACATACGTTCCTTTGATTTTAAATATTAGTATTAGTTATTATTCATATTTTCTGCTTTTTTAACTCAAAAGTTAGATATAGTTACTTGTGTTAGGCTACATGTTGTGTATTGAACATACATTTAAAAACAATGAGTGTAAAACTCATTGAAAAAGTCATTAAAAAGTCAAAAAATGCTACAAAAACAGAACTTTTTGGCAAAAGTGTCAAAAAAAGTTTTCACCCTCTCATTCCCCCTGCTGTGGCGTTCCCCCCTTTTGTTCCCCCTGCTCTGGTATTTCCCCCTCTCATTCCCCCTGCTCTGGCGTTTTACCCTCTCATTCT
>NC_048411.1:30370821-30371687 GCF_013103735.1 Etheostoma cragini | reverse complement strand
CTCTCTCATTCCCCCTGCTCTGACGTTCCTACATCTCATTCCCCCTGCTCTGGCGTCCCCCCCTCTCATTCAGGGTTGTGTTTCAGTCCCAACAGCCCCAAACGGAGACCTTTTCCAACACCGACGCTGCCGCCAACGTTTCTCGGCATAATTGGGTCACGATGTCTCGTTATCTGTGACTAAGCGACTAACGTAACCATGGCAACGACCCGCATCGGGCAGAGCAGACATGTTGCCTCCTGTTAATGCCCAGTATACGACAATGTTGACATGTGGTTTTATCATTGCATTTTGTCAGCCGTAGAAAGTAATACATGTATAACTTACTAACTGTAAGGCACTTCTGATTGAGTATTTTCGCCTATTGTGCGTTTCACTTCTCTGTTTTCATAGCTTTAGTTACTTTGTGTGTTCATATTAATTATGCAAAATGTTAAGATTAATCTATGATGTGTTAAAGTGGATAAAGAGGAGACTTTATTGATAACTCCTGCTGTTATTTTGGTGAAAGAAACTCAAAAGACACACAAAAAGTAGTGTAAAGCGTTACAATTCAGATACAGTAATATTGTAATATAACTAATTACTCTCAAAAGACAGTAGTAATCTATAGTGTAGTACATTTGTAATACATTGCAGACAATGCTGGTCATAGGGAGACCATTTCCTACTATCAATTCCATCTTAATGAGCAAAACTGTTATGGGCTGCAGTAAAATGTTGATTTCAGCAATTGGGTATTACGACTGACCATTTTGATCATTTATCGGCTCACATATTCACTCTATGGGCCCCTGTAGTTCCTCACTCCGGGCTTGGTTTCTGCTGTGCAGGGTAGTTTTATAGGTATGTGAGCCTGGCAGGGG
>NC_048411.1:30368422-30370811 GCF_013103735.1 Etheostoma cragini | reverse complement strand
GGGGGGGGGCAGTGTGAGAGAGTTTTGCTCAGAGCTCCGGTGCTGTGGGAGCGACACATCAAGACACAGAGAGCGCTCTGTTCCACATATCTGAAGAAGAGGAGCAGGAAAACGATGGCACTGAGGAGTCATGAAAAAGTGTCTTTGTGTCAGAGGGTTGAAAAACAGCCCAATTCGAGTGGTCTGCCTATTAGCTGAACAAAGACCAGGGTCTGTCTCTGAAATCTGCTGCAAAGACTATTTAGTGTGTATACTGTATCAAGGGACAGCAAACAGGATCTTCTTTTTGCGCCCGGGTCTGGCCGTCCCCCATCTTCTTAGAAAGGACTCATCCTTTCTCCGCATTCCTTCCTCCTCTGGGCCCGAGATCCTTGTTGGCCCCCTTTCTCTCTCTCTCTCTCTCTCTCTCTCTCTCCATTCATCTTCCCAATCTAAGCCTCTCTAAAAACACCAGCTTTCCTTGAGGAAAAAGCGCAGCATAGTTGTGTCTGTAAGTTGCACAAGCACCGAGCCAAAATGCGCCGTCTGACTAAACTCCTGCGACAGGGCCAGTGGTTGTTTTGTCTCCCACTGACCTCTTCTCTCCGTTAAGCTCGTATTCTAAAGGCCCAGACTTTGTGTCTTAACAGAAAAGAAGCACACATACAGCTAAGGTGACCAGATATCTCAGACGAAATCCGGGGACATTTTCAGCTCAGAAGCGGATTTACCTCCAAAACACGTCCTGTTTTTATTTTTGTAAAATTAAAAACGGAGACACTAGTTAGACCTAGAGCTGTTTTCCCCCAACAGACAACATCATGGAAAGGATTTCTAAGGAGGTCGACCTTTCTGTTAAAGATTAAGATGCTTTTTTAAAACATAAAAGTCCTCGAAATTGCGTTGGCTAAACCCACCAGACTCCATGTAAATAATCAGTGATTTAAGCATCGTGCTGCTCAATCGGAGCCGTTTGGTCGGTGTTTTCTTTCTTTCACTCCAATTTCGGGTCTGTCAGTCACAGTGAAAACCGGGGACATTTCCGGGGACAGATCAAGCCGGGGACAGGTCACCAAAACCAGGGACTGTCCCCCGAAACCGGGGACGTCTGGTCACCCTAACCTACAGTATATCTGCTTTAAGAGACAGTCTTGGTTTAGTGTCATCCGTCAGGCAGACAGAAAAGAAGACAATGGAATACAAGAGAATAATTTAAAGGGTAACTACCAACAGTGGCAAAACAAGCTATAATGTAAGTTAAGCGGGCAATTGTGCAGGGTTGTTTTAGGTTGTTTTTTGGGGCTTTTCCTTTTTTGAAAGGGGGAGCGAGATGGGGGACAACACACAGCAAAAGGCCTTTTTTTTAACCCGGGCCGCTGCAGGACTCAGCCAACATGATTAGTTAGATTAATATCCCAAGTGTCTGACAACATCATGGAAAGGATATTTTTTTTTAATCATAAAACCATCTGCAAAATTGCGTTCACTATACCCACCAGACTCCACGTAAATAAACAGTAACTTTAGCATCGTAAACTCTCTTTTACACATCTCTTCCATCCAACTTTACGTCCCTTTCACATCGCTCATGATCCCCCTGTCTCCTCACTCATGCTTGTAGCAATACATGACACTGTTTTGTCATTTGTTTGACGCAGACATGTTGTCTTCGAGGCCTCTGGTCAACACGATTGTGAGGGGCCCAGCTGTGACTCCACGCCTGCATTTGCTTGGTAACCACAGGGCAGTCTGGTCTTGTCGCACGCTGTTTATTTGTGCCCATGTGTGAGGAAAAAGCAACGTAACCACACCATCGGGCATGACAGTTATTTTCTAGGCATGTTGGGTGTGTCAAAACTTATTAAATCTCATGTTGTTGCATGTGTAAAAATGGATCCCTCACTTTTGAGCTGGTGATATTAAGACTAGGGAAGCACAAAATCCAGATTTTGGGGGTTTAGATTCTGCCAAATACCGAATCCTCCTCCCATCCTTGGTCCATTACCACAGTAAACACGTTAATGAAGTAAACAACGTCCACAGTCTTTAAAATAGTTAAGTGTAACAACTTAGTGTTGAATTTACACGCTCTTCTCACATTGTAGTGAAGCACATCACAATCGCCAGATGAGTTACAATTTAGTTTGGCAAATTTTGGCTAACCTGGGGACAAAATCGAGATGAGGGATTAAGTCTGGATTTCCCAGTTATCCTGGCTAAATTTAGCCTTGACTCGGATTCACAAGAGGAGAAGCAACTTAATTACCATGGAGAGTTATTCTCTACAGCTAGCCTCCCTACCGACCAGGCTAACATCCAGGCTAACAGCCAGGCTAACATCCAGGCTAACAGCCAGGCTAACAGTAGCCTGCTCCCGACCAGGCTAATGCCCAGGCTATCGGCCGGGCTA
>NC_048411.1:30364958-30368322 GCF_013103735.1 Etheostoma cragini | reverse complement strand
GTGCGTGCCGGTGTAAACAGGAAGCAGATTGTCTGACGTTACTTGAAAATATACGAAAATACTTTGAAGAAAGAACAACAACGATGAAAAGTAAGAGCAGGGATTTATTATCTTGTCTTGTAGAGTCCTTGTGTTCCCAAACGTCTGTGTTTTAGGGGCTCGGAGATGCCGCAGCAGTGTTGACGCAACATATTAACGCAACATATTTGTTTTTAAACGGAAACGTAGCAGTGTAGATGCAGCCTAAATCCTCCCTCGTCCAGGGACACACATAGACACACATTCACTCTGCCAAGTCTCTATCGCTCTCCGTCGACTGTGAAGTAATTGCTGCAAGTATTGAAGAGAAAGCTCGGTGGGCGGGGGTTGGGGATGGGGGGGGGGGGGGGGGGGGGGGGGGGGGGGGGGGGGGGGGGGGGGGGGGGGGGGGGGGGGGGGAGTTGCACAGGAGGAAAATCTATTTACCAATACTATCTAACTGCAGCTTTTTCCTCCAATGGACTTGCATTCCTGGTACTGGCTGGTGTCCCATTGATTCCTTCCTAACATCATCTGAAAATCTATGAGCATAAAGGGCAGCTCCGCAAAGTACAAAGCGCATAAGTGCACATCATGTTCTCCATGGAAGAAACTCTCGATCTCACCTTCTCTCGTTCTCTTGCCCTGTGTTCCTCCTGCTACTTCCTCACGTTATTCTCACGCTTCATCCTTAAACACTGGGGTGGGGTGGGGTGCTGGTGGAGGAGGATAAATCCAGACAGAAGAGAAGGAAAAAAGGAGAGGTGGAGGTGAATAAGAGGGGAGAGGAGCACCGGGGAAAAGGCTGTATGGATTATTTGGCGCAGGTTGTGACATCTCCTGACAGTGCATTACAGACCAGCGAGTTAAGCCATGCATGTCTGTCCACATCCTGGAGACTGGGACTCCATCAGATTTGTGGCTTAAAGACTTGCTGATTATTCTATATTTGATTTAAAGGGTAACTGCAGTCTTATGTTTTGTGTGTAAGTGACTACATTCTTTTAAATTGGTCCAGTATTGAGCTAATATTAGTATTAACCTGGCTGCAACGTAACACTATGGGGCAAATGTACGTCGTCAATTTGTTCAACTCCAACTTCTGTTTTTGCCGCTGACAGGCTCAGATTAATATTCCAAGTGTCTGACATCATTATGGAAAGGATTCATACAGAGATAAGTATTTTTTAAATCTCTTTGAGACCTTTTGTAACCAGAAACAGCTCTGAGGTCGCTCAGCGCTAAACCCACCAGACTCCATTTAAAAAAACACTACTTTTAGCGTGAATAGAATCAACATATGTTCACATGTAAATCTGTAAACTAGGGGGTCACATGATGGTTTATTTCAACCCAAACTAGAGTTGTGATGGTTGGAGAAGCAGAAAGACGACCCAAAACAGCTTTTCATAGTTTTATTTTTTTCTGTTGACCCTGAATGAAGCGTGTTTTACGACGCCAAAATTACTGCTTATTTACAGGGAGTCTGGTGGGTATAGTGAACTCAATTTTGCAGATTATTTCATGCTTAAAACAAAAAGGATTTTACTCTTTAACAGAAAGCTCGACCTCCTTAGAAATCCTTTCCATAATGTTGTCAGACACTTGGAATATTAATCTAACTAATCATGTTGGCTGAGTCCTAAAAGCCACAAAAAATAATCTAAAAACAAAAAACAAGTAGTTATAAACACATAAATACAAGTGCACAATTGCCCGCTTAACTTACATTATAGCTTGTTTTGCCACTGTTGGTAGTTACCCTTTAAATAATACTCTTGTATTCCATTGTCTTCTTTTATTGTCTGCACATTTCCTGACGGATGACACTAAACCAAGACTGTCTCTCAACGCAGATATACTGTATGTGTGCTTCTTTTCTGTTAAGATTGAAAGTCTGGGCCTTTAGAACATGATCATGGCATCGGTACAACATTCCTTGGCTGGATCCATACTGTCCTACACACATTCAAGCAGATGGAGTGTGTGCCAAACAGCTCAGTGCTTAGACTGGGAGTAGGCTACCCAGTTCCTCCTACTCCCAATGCCTGCCAAGGATTTTAAATTAGACTGTGAAAAGATACACATTGTACTGTGTGGTTTGGAGCTATGGCTGAGCATAACACCACCTTTTCGATAAAGCAGTCTTGAGGCGAATATTCTATATGTAGATAAGGAGAGAGGGGGCGACGGGGTGGGAGGCGGTGCATTGGAAATTCCTGGAAAAGGACCAACGCCGAGAAGGAGTTTTTAAAAGGGAAAGTGTCAATAAGAAGCTCAGCTATTGATTGCCTATACAATGTGCAACCTAATGATGATTGTTTCCAGATTGCAGGCGTTCCGGAGTTATTGTTAAAAAAGGAAGATGTGTTCGGAGTTTTTGGAGACCGGACACGGCAAAAGTTGAATCTATCAACCAGCGTTGCCCTGGTTGGTTGGAGCGCTATCCTATTGCGTGCAGAGGGAATTTAAAAGACAATCATTTGTCCCGCCACTCGGATTGAGCCCCGCCGATGGGGATCCGACATCTTGATGTGTGTCGGGCTATACCACTTTATCCCCAGAGGGGACACATCTGCCTCATCACAGAAGGGAATGACTTGTGCCGAAATACCCAGAGGCCACATGTCCTTTAATGAGCAGAGCGAGTGAGAAGATGCGTTAGTGGTGGAAGCCACAGCTCAATCGTTGGCAGGTCAGCGCTCGTCAGCAGTGCAGACGTCCGTGAGTCAACGGAGCTCGGAGCAGGAAGCTCCGCTGTAATCAGCCTGGGGTGAATCAATGAGCTGCACCTTACCACAGCTGCATGTGTCTAGTATTCACGTTCTGTAAACATCAAGACATAAAATACTTAGAGTACATCTACACTGCTGCGGCGTCTCCGAGCCCCTAAAACGGAGACATTTGGAAAGTCAGCTGCCTCCGCTTTGGATTAAAAACTTCCGGGGTTGCTTTGTAGTCTGGACGGACACGAACGGAGACATTTGGAAACGAGGACGCACGTCCGTCGGTCTTATCGGTCAGGAAGCTTCCGGACCTTTCAGTAACAGTTCCCCCTCGTCACCGCTCCAAGATAATAATCCCTGTTCGTACTTTGCACCTTTGTTGTTCTTTCTCCAAAGTATTTTCTGTATTTTTAACTCCTAAATCCATGTTCTCATCCTCATTAGCTCCGGCATTGCAGGTGCTATTCTTCCTGAGTTCCTTACAACTCCCTTGAAAATGTGACTATAAATATATAGTCAATATATAAAATACACATTACAACTCATATAAAATGGTGAAATACACACACGCAGACACATGGAAAGCTCAGCCATTGCAGTCATCGTTACATTTAGTTTGA
>NC_048411.1:30362176-30364858 GCF_013103735.1 Etheostoma cragini | reverse complement strand
CCCCCCCCCTCTCTCTTTCTCCCCCTCTCCTGTCCTCCTCCAGGTCTCTCTGTCTTCCCTCTCTGCCTCTAATTCTCCCTGCCTCCCTCTCGCTTCACTCGGCAACAATAAATTGCCCACAAACTCAATGTACATCTCTTTGTTCTCCCCACCAGATAATTCAATTCATTTTAGCCGGGCTCTGCATTCGGAATGATAAATGCATCGACTATGCAATTAAACAGGGCCGTGCATTAAAGCCCTCCTAGCCAGCTCCTATACATGGACTGCACATACCATGCACTCTCTTAGACCAATATTCAGGTGTCTGCAGAGAAGCACAGAAAGTGAAATCACACGTTTTCACGTGATCTACCTTCCTCATTGATGGCGTAACATTGCCTCCTGAGTGCCGAAGCCTTTGCAGCAATGATTGCAGGGGGCTGAGTATCTCATGTTGCCATAAACCTGATAGAACAAGATTTAAACATGTGGACACTTTGGAACATGGATGACTATGTGGCCCTGCACCCAGGCCCCCAGGACGTACGCCAAGCTTGGGAGCAAATTGAACAGGCCGGTTGGAATTGCAACTTCCATGGCCGTCACATGATCCCCCGAGCTGTTTTCGATTGACACCTGCGTCAGGTACTGATGCACAAATCCCCCCACAGCGTCTGTAATTAACGTACCGGGCAGAGCAGCAGCTGCACCGCGGCGCTGTAAGATGACGTAGTATTAAAAAAGACAATGGTAGCGTGTTTACGTCTATGCTGCATACAGCGGGCGTACACACCCCTTATCACACTTAACCACAGTTATCACCACTTGCCAAAAAGAAAGCAACGGTTGGGTTTAGGAAACGTGACACACGATCCCTGGTCTCCTGTAAGTCCTGTTTTTTACACGTCTGACCTACTTACGCAGATTTTTTACCTTTTCTACTACTCACTACGACGTAAATTCACACGCTACCGCAAGGTAATGTAAGTCAATGGAGGCCAAACGGCGTTGATATGCGTCTTGATAAGACGCCAACCATGGCAGATGAAGTGGCGTGTCACACATACGCCGTCTCATGAGATCAGTCTGGGAGAGTAATGTTTCTATTAACTAACGCTCGAGTCCAGTGTCTTCTTTTGGAGTTCTTGTATAGAGTCTACGTCTCCATTTTCTATCCTGTTGTGCTTTTCGTAGCCTCAGTTTGTGTGTCAAATCTTTCCACTGAAAAGAGTTCTTTCCCAATTGTTATCCACGGGCTTCATTGTTTGTGATTCATCACCCTAGTTCCGAGTGACAGCTTTTTCGCTAGCTGCTAGCAGTGTGTTAATCAGATATCTCATCCTGGTAATGTATGGCTCTATGATGGCTTCATGTGCCACTGGGCAACTCATTCATCATGACCAGGGCTCCGCCTCCAACGCTGTATCCGGTTCTTACATTACATCCATGCCTCCATCCTAGTGAGGCAGATGGAGGCCTGTCTGCATACTTTTTTGGGGTTTACGGCACGACACAGAGGTGTCCTTCTAGAGGTGATCCTGCAGTCCTTGGAGCCGTTGGCGGGCGGTTTCTCCTCTGTTCTCCGTCTTCCTTTCTGCTTCGTGGCTTCCTGTGGTGTGATTAATGTTTGATCAACAACATCCTGTCTGCATATACTCTCACACTCACACTTTACTGACCGGATTAGTCTCGTTTGGCCAGACCTCCAGAGCGCTCTGGCTACATCATGGATGCATTCTTGGATGGGAGGAATAAAAACAAACTGCTCTTTGTTGTTTGCATTTCTTTAAACCAATCACAGTCGTTTTGAGCGGCGCTGAGCTGCAGACGCAGCGACGGTGGCTCTGCAAAATAAACACAACATACAAAATTAACTGAAGTTAACTGTTACAACACAGCAACGTGAGCTAGTTTTCATTGCCTGATACATGGTTACACCTCATCATCTCTCACAGCAATCCCGCCAATCGCTCCCAGAACGTCCCAGTTAGAGTGCAAATGCCCTCAATATATTCTCTGTAAATCTTCACAATCATTCCCCAAAAGAACCAAGCAGGCCTGTCATGTTGTACCATCCAGCTTTTTCTTCCAAGCTATATTAAGCGTCTAGCTCGAAGTTTCCCGAAGCGAAGGGATTTTGAGAGCGGCGACACGCAGAGGGCCAAAGCCCGAGCTCACACGCCGGGTGTCCGTCTTTCTCCTGGAAATGCACGTCTGTTGATGTTGACTAGGACTGGATTAGGGTGGTGCAGGTGGGCCAGGCAGGCTCACGCTAGGGTGAGGTGGCGTGTGAATGTTTTTGGTAATCAGACCAGCTCTGGGGCCGAGTTGGAGCGATACGTCGAGATAGTGATCCAGGCCAAGGGCAGAGAAAAGAAGAGATAACAGGGGGGACCTGAGAGGAGAAGGTGACCAAAGGTCTGGGAAATCTTCATTTCCTTCTCACCAGAAGAAGAAAGCGAGATTTACACCGGCACCTGTGCTGCACTGTGTCCCCCAGACGAGCACCCACTTTAAATGCTGTGGGATTGTGGGAAGGCAGAAGGTGATTAATGGGGCGTGTGTAAACAAAGCCCTTGAAACAAAAGCGAGAGTGTAAAGAATAGAGATAAGGCTCGACTCCAGTCAAGTTTGGCATCATCCCTCTTCCACTAACGACCTCTACTGTCGCCCTGTGATGGTGGGGGCGGCGAGGATGGG
>NC_048411.1:30356938-30362166 GCF_013103735.1 Etheostoma cragini | reverse complement strand
TTAGAATGGAAAGAAAGAGAGTAAAAGAAGCCCTGACATGCACATTCATTCTTTAAATGAAAAGAGATAATTGTCGGAGGAACCGACCTGTCTTCATTCTTTGAATAAATAAAAACGCATGACCTGCCTGAAATATGGACAATGCCATTACTGATTTAATTTGAATAGACCACTTGTTATTGTGCCTCGCCATGGCCAGCCATGAATACTAAAATGGTTGACGTGCCTTAAAAACAGTGTAGGGGAAGATAAACCCGGCCTGCCTCGTCGGGAAAAAAAAGTCAAGTGCAAAACAGGTCAAGAAGATATGTGCTTCAAACACAGGTGATCGCAGCATTATACAATAGACCTATGAATTTCTATTAAAGGATAACTTTGTTTTACTTTGCAACCTGGACCCTATTTTCCCATGTTTCGTGTTTAAGTGACTGATGGCAACAGTAATCTTTGAAATTGGCCCGGTATTAAGCAGCGAAAAAAAGCTGCTGTGTAATATTTAGGGGCAACGGCACAGCTTCAGTTAGAGTCCACTAAAAGTTGTTGTTGCCACTGACAGGCTCAGATTATTATTCTAAGTGTCTGACAACATTATGTAAAGGATCCCTACAGAGATAGACCTTTTTGTTAAAGAGTAAGATCCTTTTTATTTAACATGAAACGGCTCCAAAATCGCAATTGCCCAAACCCACCAGACTCCATTGAAATAAACAGTGATTTTACCATTGTAAAACACACTTCATTCAACGGCCACGCAAACAAAGTAAAACTATCAAAAGCTGTCTTGGTTCTGATTCCACTGTTAAAACAACAACTTATCTGGTTTTGGTTGAAATCCACCCTGAATTCACCCATTTACCTGTGCAAGTATGCTAGCTCTATACACGCTAAAAGTAGTGATTATTTACATGGAGTCTGGTAGGGTTGGAGATGGTGAGTTTGGTGCTGTTCTATGTTAAACAAATGTCATTTTTCCATTACACGCTGCCTGCTCGACTCTCCTCCACTCGGCCACGATGCCCCGTCCTCCTTTTTCCATTGCAGATTTACAACTACCTCTACTATGCGTGCTAGTTTCTCATAGCGATGCTGCAGGAAACTGGCGTGACCACACAATGTCAAAGGTGTGTTGTTTTTGATTCCCTGCTTGTGGCTGTTTGCCAGAAGACAAATTTAGTTTCAGAAGAAGCTGGAGGCAGCAAAAAAGCAGGTTTGTTTGGGACACACCGGTCCCTCGCTGGCAATGATGACACAGTGAATAGTGACAACTTTCCAATCCACCAATCAGCAGTCTGCAGGTTTTCACGTCACTTTTTGGTGTCCCCTCAGCTCGCTTGGAACCACGACAGACGTGGTACTAAAAAAGTACTTGGGTTAAGGTACCAGGGACTTTTTTCATAATGGAAAACCTAAAAAGGTGAGTAGAGTGAAGGCTAGTCGAGTAGGGACCATGTGATGGAAAAACACCAGTAAAGAAACTCACTCTTTAACTAAATGGTCTGTCTCAGTAGGGATCCTTTCATAATGTTGTCACACACTTAGAATAATAATTTTATTTTTATTAATTTATTTGACAGGGACAGTGGACATTAATTAACATTGCTGTAAATGCACCAGAATTAGCCAAAAGGCTATTTTTCATCCGTTGTCCCTGGACAGATCTTACAATTGTCTCCCTAAAAAAACAACAACAACAACAATAAGAAAATTACAGTCAACAATACAAATATAAGAAGTAGTAAAACAGATAAAACTCTTTAAATCCCGTTGATAAATACAGTGTACAAGTGTAATACAGACATTAGGGAAAATAAAAAATTTTATTTAAGATACTACACATAAACACAATAGAGACACAAGTGGCAGCACGGTTGGGGTGAAAATACATTTTCCTATTATTGCTGACATGTTTGATGTGTTATGAACCAGTTTTTTAGATATTTTTTTGAAATCTGAGTCTGAAAGCTGTAAAAACATAACAAAAACCAACACTGAACATTTACCCTGTAGGAGTACGTTGCAACCCGGTGTCCGTTTTTTCACATTAGTCACTTAGACATCAATGCATGAGATGCATTTTTTAATGTTTCCTCAGTCAGTCGATCTTGCACCATTACAACAGCAATCACTAAAAGTGACCCCTTTGAAGTTGAGTTACGTCGATCCTTACACCTTTATTTTTTTCATGTCCCCCCCCCGTCAACCTCGGCGTGGTCGAGGGAGGGAAAACGTGTTTACTAAGCACGATAAATCACAACAACAAGCTCAGTGAATCTTAACTGCTGAAAGCATATTCATTTACACTCTTCAATATAATGGTCTCATGCAGGTCTCGAGCTAATATATTTGACAAAAGCGGACCAATTAAACAGATTGATTTCTCCCGATGATGTAAGAGCGCCTTAATCAAGACAGGCTTGTTCTCCGCCGATTTATGAAATGCAGCCGTCAACCTGCAGCCACAGCCCTGTGTTTACACAATGATATAATGGAAGAGAAGGCGTCCGTGTCCTCCCCTCCGAATACTTTAGATAAGGCGAGTTAGCCCCCCCCCCCTTGCAAAACATCCCAAAACCCCCTATGTGTGGGCAGGCTGGCTTCATTCCACAGAGCATCTCTCACCACATAGTGAACAGCTAAATCATTGGAAAGGCATCACGTCATGTCTTAATCCCCAGGATGCTCTCCTCACAAGAACCAACGCGTCGGGCGGAGGGGGGACCAGGAATTCTGGGTCAGAAGAAGAAATTTAGATTAGGAGGTTGAGCGAGTCAGGAGCTTTCTTGTTGACTGAACACCAGCAGGTGTCGTTGCTTGGCTCTCGCCATCTCCCATCCCTCCAGCGTGGTCACGTCAGCTTCGGCAGGTTCAGCGGCTGGTCAAGGAGAAAGGCAAGCAGACATCTCACTACCATAAAACACCAAACCACTGCAAGGAGGACTGCCAGGTCTGCTACAGCTACACTACTATGTTTCATGGGCTATGTTACCATGTTCATGCAGAGTTTTAGCTCCAGTAGCAGAACTAATCAATAAATAGAAGTCTAAGTCTAAGTAGGTAGAGAAGCTTAAGTCTAAGTCTAATCTCCGTCCATATTAACCCTCTGAGGATGAAAGACGCTAGCCTGGCTCCGCCCTCCTCCGTACTTGGATAGATGGATAGATGGATGGATGGATGGATGGATGGATGGATGGATAGATGGATGGATGGATGGACAGATGGCTGGATGGATATTTATTGATTCCTAAAAAATGACGGTGTTACAGCAGCACACCTACATTGGTCACACAACACAGAATATAAATATAAATGAGATACTAGGAAAACATATACATACATACAGTATACATTAAAAAATAATAATAATAATGATAATAATAGGAATAAAATATGAGAATGAAATAAAATGTAAAATACTTCCTCTCAATTTTCCTTTTCCTTCTGGGTCTGGGTTGGCGGTATATTCCTTTTGGAGTTCTTTTGGCGGTCTTCACCGGTCCAATCAGAGAACAGAAGGAGGGGCTGAGAGCGATGGCGTTGAGGTTGGGCGCTAGTTCTGAGTTGTAGTTCTGTAACGGCGATGGAGAAGGATGAAAAAAACTACAAACCTTTCTCAGTTTGTTCAGATCACTTCAATGTTATAGCTGTAAAATGGGACAAACTGACCAACATATGTATAATATATAATATAATATTAAAGATTCTTACTTGGCGCCTGTGTATTGATACAGTATTAACACCTGAAATATCGCAATGCTATCTTGTATTGATTTTCCCCCCACCACTAGTCTTAACCACAGTATCCCGTGACCAATCAGCTGTGTGTGTGTGTGTGTGTGTGTACTTCAGGCCTATGTGCAGTGACTTCTAACAAAACAGAGCGTAAAATTGTAATTTCCCCACTGGGGGTCAATAAATAGCATCAATTATTATTATTATTATTATTATTATTGTCCTAACCTTAACCACTCAAGGTCAAATGCCTAACCCCAAACCAATCGGCTATTCTTACCTATATAAAAGGCCTATATGGTCGGAGCAGAGGTTTGTTTTTCCCAAACAAAGGGACGTTGGACCAGTGGGCCGTAGGTCCAAAGGGTATTTTCGGCTTGTTGAGAGGTCGGATCAATGGTGCGTCTGAGAAATGGTGGGGGGGGGGCAGTCCCCAGTGTGGTGTTGCTCAACATTACAATATTATTAGAATTCATTTCCATGCGACTGAATGGATTGTTGTGTGTAATATGCATTCTGTATTATATATTATTATGTATTATGCAAAGAACACCATGTGTAGATTCAGCGTTACAATCCAGTCGTCAACTCGGACAAACCAAAAACCTCCCTTATCCCGCGCAGTCATTTCCCATTCTGGATATCTGTTGTGTGTCTCTTCCCTTCACGTCTCCGTGTTTTTACGTTTGGCTGTATGTTGTCAGCGTGTCTGCACGTGTCGGCGAGCTCCGTTTGAGCGTCCCCGTCCACCACACCGTGCTTTCCTGTCTTCTAGCAACTCGCCTGGCGCCTGCGGCCGGCTGTTACCTTTCCGTCAGGGCCCGTGATTTCTCCCGGTTGGAGAGAGGTGACTTTCATGTGTGATGTGTGTTTGAAAGCCCTCCTCTTTCTCTCTTTCCTTTCCCCCCCCCCGCCCGCCACAACGTGCAGGAGCTGTCGAAAAGCATCGCTTCAGACTCCTGTTCTTCCCCCGCCCGACGGCAACGGCTCTTTGAAAACAGGGAAGACTTGAAAGAGAGGAATCGCAGCGAATGATCACTGGATATACACCGTAACTAGAGGAAATGGTGAGGCCCCCGTTGGAAGAGAACAGGGGGAACAGACAGAAGAGAGACGGCCAGAAAAGGAAGAGAATAGATGCAAGAGAAGGAAGTGAAATGTTTTGACAGGAAGGAAGGAGTGGGAAGTGCACATTAATAAAAGAGGGGAACCCACTTTTTCTGCATTTTTCACAAGGCTTCCAGAGAAATAAATGCGAGGAACGGTAGTCGCGTGAACCAACGCATGCGTCGTAAGGCATGCTGCTGGAAGCCGTGTGCAGGGATGTCCGAGTTCTCCGTGGCAACGGACGTTTTCAACACTTCATTCACACCAAAGAGCCACTTCAATAATTCATCACTCACTCTCGGCACAGCGCCTCTCCGCAGCAGGCTAATAGTTTTCAACAGCCTTTAAACTCTGCTTTACTCTCTCACACACACACACACACACACACACAC
>NC_048411.1:30349138-30356838 GCF_013103735.1 Etheostoma cragini | reverse complement strand
CCCCCTTTTCTCTTTCTTCCCCTCTTACTTAGACTCTGCCGTTTCCACCCCTCTCCATCTGCAGTCTGACCTCTGCTATTCTTCACTATGATTCCTGTGTGTTCAAAGGCGGCAGGATGTCAGTAATTGGAAGGGATGTGATGGAGCGGGGGGCCCCCTCCTTGGAGCTGGGGGGCCCCCAGCGCTAGAGAGGTCAGGGAGAGCCTGTCTCACACTGACATGCAGGCTTGGACGGCAGCATCCAGTCACAACAGGCCTGAGGCAGCGCGATCAGCAGCAGGCCTGTCAGGAGAGGAGCAGCCGAGCGGGGTGAAGGAGTCAACCTGCAGGCCAGCGCGGGCTGTTGTCATGACCCATTCGCATGAAAACCCACGTATTATAAGCATTGCACTCTAATCCGTGAGCATTCGGTGTTTTTCATGTGTCGTAAGAACCACAGTGACTGCTGCTGTAGGACAGCGCTGTGGACCCCTTAGGGAGGAGGTCGGGGGGGGATTACTGGGTAATAAAAACAGCCCTCTCAAGCCGCCGAGCGTAGCTTGCTTCCCAGGAAACCAGAAGACTTTTAACAAAGACTTTATCCAAACTTAGCTGTCGTAGCCGCGTAAACGTTGTGTACGCCGAAGCTACGAGCTCGCAGTGCTCTGTACCCGGCTCACAGTCACTTAGCTAATGCCGCTGATACGGCGACATCTCCCTGAGCTCTGCAGCCGGCGTCGCACCCTCGCCCTGTTCTCCTAAGATATCATACAAATAGCAGATGTTTTTATAAAAATAGGCTAACGATTGTCTCATAACCACGAGACTTACCGTCGCATAGTCGACAAATCACCGTATTTAGTACTTAGCCTGTGTCTACGTTAATGTTAACTAGCATGTTAGTTAGCAGTGATTAGCCTGTGCCTATGTTAATGTTAACTAGCATGTTAGTTAGCAGTGATTAGCCTGTGTCTTTGTTAATGTTAACTAGCATGTTAGTTAGCAGTACTTAGCCTGTGTCTATGTTAATGTTAACTAGCATGTTAGTTAGCAGTGATTAGCCTGTACCTATGTTAATGTTAACTAGCATGTTAGTTAGCAGTACTTAGCCTGTGTCTATGTTAATGTTAACTAGCATGTTAGTTTGCAGTGCTTAGCCTGTGTCTATGTTAATGTTAACTAGCATGTTAGTTAGCAGTAATTAGCCCGTGTCTATGTTAATGTTAACTAGCATGTTAGTTAGCAGTAATTAGCCCGTGTCTATGTTAATATTAACTAGCATGTTAGTTAGCAGTACTTAGCCTGTGTCTATGTTAATGTTAACTAGCATGTTAGTTAGCAGTAATTAGCCTGTGTCTATGTTAATGTTACCTAGCATGTTAGTTAGCAGTAATTAGCCCGTGTCTATGTTAATATTAACTAGCATGTTAGTTAGCAGTAATTAGCCTGTGTCTGTTTTAATGTCTTATGTTAATAAGGCTGAGCCTGTGCATACGTTTTCGTACCACATCGTACGAGCACGGTGCTTTTTGTGCAATAACACCGACTTAAAACTTGTGCATTATTCATTATTACTGTTCACCATAACCAACTCCTTAAATATGTAAGTTAAAAATCCTTTAACTATGTAAATACCATAAATATCCACACTCTATATATTTCATGATTTATATTTCTACTCTGATATTTATATACGTCGTGTTCGTGGTCTATGTTGCTCAGTACTCGTGGATCCGGACTGCAGCTCCACGCGTTGCCACGCTCACAATGTGGTATCTTCTTAGACACTTGGTCGCCGTGGCGCCAACAACCAACGCTCTGTTCTTGTTTACTTCCCTCAGCACTAATCTGCCCTCATACCTGTCGTCCCCCCCCCCCCCCCCCCCTTGTGGGCAATGGGTGTGTCTCTAATCAGCTGCGATCAAATCGCCGGGCCACAGGCATCTCCCTCCCGTCAGACCCGGACCCGGCAGAGCGATTAGCACACCTCTTCACACCGGCTTAGACCGCGGAGGCGTGGAGAGGGCGGCTTAAGAGGCTACGTTAACCACATCAGCTTTAAATAAAGATGTCTGGACTGCATCAACATCAACGAGTCCCCCACCACCACCATCGGGTCCACACACACACACACACACACACACACACACACACACACACACACACACACAGGTACTCAGTCCCACACGTGCACTGCATGCACTCAAACATGTACTGTTGTAGCTGTAGTTCCGTCCGTAGGGAGTTGGGTTCCCCAAAGTCTGGTGGTGGACTAGGAGCTGGAGAGGTGCCAGTTCACCTCCAGGGCACTGCCAAGGTGGTCTTGAGCAAGGCACCGAACCCCCAACTGCCCGGGGTGTCTTTCCATGGGCAGCCCCCCCCCCACCCACACTCTGACATCTCTCCATTGGTGCATGCATAGGTGTGAGCATGTGTGTGTAGTTCAGGCATGTGTGTAATGTGTGTAAAAACAACAGTGTGTGTTGTAATTTCCCTTGTGGGATTATTAAATATACATTATCATTACTATTATTATGTTCTGACAATATACTATTTTGACAACTAATTAATCGTTGAAGTAATTTTTCATAATAAAGAAAATGCTCTGGTTTTGTCTCTAAATATGGAAGTTTCCGGATCTTTTCTGTTTTATATTGCATTAAACTGACAATGTTTTGGGTTTTGGACTTACAAAACAAGACATTTAACCCTTGTTGTTTTTTGTTTTTCTGGGCCTAATTCTTTTTTTCAAACTTGTCCGATGTTTTGTCGATTTTCTCAGCACTTTTTTTTTAAATTGTTGTTTTTTTCTCCAAGATTTTCGAAACTTTTTTCACCGTTCTCTTATCATTAGTTTTTTTCAAATGCTTTAAAATTGAGTTAAACACCCAAATTCAATGAAGCGTGTTGGTGGTACAGAATCATCCATGTTATTTTTTTCACTATTTGGTTAAAAGAAACCCAAATTTCTGATATCGAAATGTTTGGAAACTTTGTTAAAATTCCTGCCCAAAGATTGGGCGCCCGGGTGGCTCAGTTGGTGACGCGGGCGCCCATACAGTATATACTGTAGAGGTACTCCTCGAGACAGTGGGCCCGGGGCTCAACTCCGACCTGCGTCCCTTTGCCTCCGTCATTCTCCGTCTCTCCCCCACCTTTCATTTCGTCAGCTGTCCTGTCAATACAGGCCTCGAAATGTTCTTTGACCAACTGGATGAACATTTTTTACTATTTTTTGACATTTTATGAACAAAACAATGAATCCGTTAATGGAGAAAATAATCGGCAGATTGATTGATAATGAAATAAATCATCAGTTGCAGATCTGAGGGACAAGCAGACGCTTATACACAGACACACCTCAATGAATACATCAAAAAAGGTTGTGTGTGTGTGTGTGTGAAGTGACATAAATTACACATTACACACACACACACACACACACACACACACACAGAGAGACAGTCTCTGCCTTCAGCATGTGTCATCTTCAGCAGCCCGTTGTGGTTGAGGGCTGTCCTGGTGGAGGAGAGGGCGGATTTGGGGGAAACACTCAGCTGACACATCACATGTAGCCCTGGCTAGCCGTGACACAGAGCCGAGGGCGGAGGTTTTCTACTAACATCGGAGGAGACACTTCGGACCCACCGGAGGAGGTCTGGGGGGTCGTGGCCCAGAAGAATTTGAGCGTCACATATGTTGTTTCCTGCATTCTGGGGATCTTTATGCAACAATTTGTGTAGCACAAGTAGACAGAATTTTGGTTTTCTGACATTTCTCAGACGCAGGGACTGTGCTTTTTTTCTGCCACTGCAACACAAACATGCACTGCAGGTTAAGATGGTACGGTCCAGTATAGGGGTGTCTGAAATCATGTGGAAACTCATTTACAGGTCAGATGGAGACATGTTTTGAGCCCCCTGAACAGTTATTTTTAACTCTTTCGTGGAGTCGGTTGCCTTTCATGTTTACTGAGGAGGATACATCTACATCTTCTAAATATTAGGGGGCACATCCACGACGTTCCACTTTCGGGATTGTCGCCGTTAATTGCGCTGGATGTCCCTCTTTCTTGCCAGATGTTCGCCATCTTTTTCTTTCTCTGTGTTGGTGTTCTAACCTCTGGTGGGTTTCTGAGGACTATGGTTACCTGGTCCGCAGGTCTCTGCAGGGTAAATCCAGACCGCTAGCTAGACTATCTGTCCAATCTGAGGACTATGGTTACCTGGTCCTCAGATCTCTGCAGGGTAAATCCAGACAGCTAGCTAGACTATCTGTCCAATCTGAGGACTATGGTTACCTGGTCCTCAGGTCTCTGCAGGGTGAATCCAGACCGCTAGCTAGACTATCTCTCCAATCTAAGTTTTCTTTTGCACAACTAAAACTAAAACCTTTGAACACACACATGTTCCACCAAAACAAGTTCTTTCCAGAGGCTATTTTGCAGAGGCACCATGGCTCCGACCGGAGCTTCCCAAGCGGATTAAGATTGCTGGGTGGACTAGTCTGACCCTCCTCAGCAGCGCTGTGTAGGAAGGTCTGGCAAAGCAAGACTAGAAGGGGGACATGTCCCCTGTTTCCCCCCCCCACAACATGTGCATCTATGCACAGAGCTGCCATTACTCTTCTGGGGCTTTGCCTGTGCCATGCAGGATTACCACGTACCCACCCCAAACCCTTACCATCACGTTAACCCTATGTGGGTCTGTCTGTCTTGCCCACAGTGGCGGGGGGTGCCATGCTCGGACACCCCTTCCTCGGGGGACATGGTCTCCTGCTGGGCTCACAGTTCGCCCCCTCCACACACACACACACACACACACACACACACACACACACACACACACACACACACACACACACAATTTCTTCATAGGCCTCCAAAATTCACCCACATCTGAGTGACTCCTCCTCTCTGTCTGTCTCCTCAGATCTGTCTTAGGTCACAAACGCTGAGAAATGACATTATCATGCTCACAAAGAAACTGTTTTTTTAGAATCGGTGTGTTATCATGCAAACCTTAAACATCCCTTCGACGATACGTCCATATGTAATAGTTTGGCATTTTGGAAAAAATACACGTATTCACTTTTTGGTGGAGAGTTAGATGAAAAGCTTTAGATTTTTAAAGGTCCTTTAATCGGTTTATAAAGCTCTTAACGGTCTTCGTCCTCGTTATTTATCAGATTAGCTTTTGTCTTTTTGTTACTGATGACTTAAAACCCTCCTTTTAGGTCAGGCCTTTAAATAAACAACTCATTCATTCATTATCTATATCTACTAAGGGTCTATTTATTTATACAGTTATCTATTTAAATGTAGGTCAATAATGGGCAACAGGGGAACACAAAGCCAGTGTTTGCAACCCGTTCTCACTCCCAGCTCGTAAAATACGGACGTTTGGAGAGTGGCTGTCAGTCACGTAGTGTAGTTGGTTTGGGGGGGGGGGGGGTTTATGGGTCGAACAACACAAGACTTTCGTTAAGGAGACCGGTGTCTCGCGGGTCATGTTTCCATACGGATCCATATTTAGCATTGATAAAAACTGGTAACGTTGACATTCGTGTTTCCATTTTTACCAAAACAAATGTAAATGCTGGTGAAATCCCGGTTATTATTGTTCTTACTGTGGCCGTCAGCGCCAGAAACATCGACTACAGTAGCAAGAAGTGTGAAAGGGTGAAAATCCGCATAGTGTAGTTGGTGGGGGGGGGGTCAAGCTACACAGGACTCTCATCCAGGAGACTGGGGATCGTGTCCCGCCTGTCACGATTTCTAAAACCAACTGTCGCTTTCTTAATTTCCTAAACCCAACCGTCCCGTTACCTCATCATTTAAACTTTACTTACAGTGTCAGATCATCTCAGGACACTTCACAGACTAGATCTCACTCTGTAATTCACCCAAGAGCATGCATTTGATATTTAACAACACATAATTATGTGAAGTTGACTTGTTTCTGTTTTTATTTGGGGGGGGGGGGTCAAGCCGTAAAATGTAAATTGTTGTTTTTACATTTGTGTTTATTTACCATTGATAAAAACTGGTAACGTTGCTTTAAATACAGCCGACATTTATGTTTCCATTTTCACTCCAAAAAAATGTAAATGCTGGTGAAATCCAGGCCAATTTACAGATGTTCCCCAAACGCATCACGAGTAAAATCAATGACGCGTTCACGTCAAATCGTTCAGACAGGAATCACTTCCAACGAACTACAGACAGAACTACAGACTGTTGTTTACATTGTAGTCACTTGCAAATAAACTGCTTCAAATAAACAACCCAACCAAATGTTGTATCAGATGTGACTACGAGGTTAGCACTCAGACTAGCCTCTTATCCACACTCCCAAATCGGAATAAGAGATGTTTTTGAGCAATTTCCCTATTTATCCGACATTGCCTGAATGCATCATACGGTAGAGAGCACGCAGAGCACGCGACCCACACAGGTGTGTACATTATCTCTGTTATTGAAAACGATGAAATAAGAAATGACTAACGGAAAATGACGGAATTATAAGTGGAGCTGACTGTAAAACCAGAAAGAGAAACAGGGTAAAACTGTAAAATGGCGGCTGGGAGAAAGTCTCTCTGGCGTTTCCTTCCAATTAAGTGGAGTATCCTGTTGGTTAATTAAGGTTAGCAAGACCAACGCTAACGTTAGCTGGTAGGTTAGCATTAAAAATGTACCCCAAATGAGTTATGTTCTTTACTTCTAAAAACAGTTTTGTGTGTTAAAACCGGCAATGATATAACACATGTTTGATTTAAGACTAAAGGAAGTTATCTGTAACGAGCTGTGCAACATACAGTTATATTTTTAGGATTTCTGCTTCAACTTTAGCTAGCCACGCACAGTGTGTGTGTGTGTGTGTGTGTGTGTGTGTGTCTGTGTGTGTGTGTGTGTGTGTGTGTGTGTGTGAACGAGTTTAAAGTCACATAATGTAGTTTTGAACGTTGCATTAAATGAATGTGTAACACAAAATGTGCATTATTTAAAAATTAAATTAACAGACAAAGAGGCATATTGGTTAAGTCATGTTTTGGGCTATACTCAGTGGTGGAACGTAACTAAGTACATTTACCCAAGTACTGTATACAGGTACACGTCTGAAGTACTTGCACTTTAGTCTCTTTATGCCACTTTCTACTCCACTAATCTACATTTCAAAGAGAAATGTTGGACTTACATATCTGACAGCTTTAGTTACTTAACAAATTAAGATTTCTGCACACAACAAACGTCATGTATACGTCTGAGTTTATTATAAAGTAAATTAACTAACACAATAATGGCCTACAAGTCCAGCTGAGATGATTAGACCACTAAACACACAGCTGGTTGGATCCTTTACACTTTGTCCAATGGGAGGATTCTTCTGCATTGAGTACTTTTTTACTTTTAATACCTTAAGTACATTTTCCTGATGATACCTGAAGACCTTTACTTGCTAATATGAGGCACAATGAAACAGAAAAAGTACAGTGTATGCTAACTGTTCTCCATGCTTGTTTGCAGTGTTTATTTGGGGCGTGGGACGCTGTTGCTTTGCCCATAGGACGGTAATGCTTCGCCCATGGGACGCTGCTGCTTCGCCCGTGGGACGCTGCTGCTTCGCCCGTGGGACGGTGATGCTCCGCCCGTGGGACGGTAATGCTTCGCCCGTGGGACGCTGATGCTCCGCCCGTGGGACGCTGATGCTCCGCCCGTGGGA
>NC_048411.1:30347451-30349038 GCF_013103735.1 Etheostoma cragini | reverse complement strand
CGGTAATGCTTCGCCCGTGGGACGGTAATGCTTCGCCCGTTGGACGGTGCTGCTCCGCCCGTGGGACGGTAATGCTTCGCCCATGGGACGCTGCTGCTTCGCCCGTTGGACGCTGCTGCTTCGCCCGTGGGACGGTGCTGCTTCGCCCGTGGGACGCTGCTGCTTCGCCCGTTGGACGGTGCTGCTTCGCCCGTGGGACGGTAATGCTTCGCCCGTGGGACGCTTCGCCTGATTTCGGGATCGTCGTCATCTCTGCTGCGGAGTCCTCCATCCTGGGTGGATGCTGACGTCTGGATGTAGGGCCAAAAGACATCAGAAGAGGTGCATAAGGTAAGAACCAAATCCAATGAATAAAATCTACTGTGCCTTTTTATTCCCAGACTATTTGAACTAAAACTGCTATCTCAGTAAAAGTAGTCAGTAGTAGTAGTAGTAGTAGTAGTAGTAGTAGTAGTAGTAGTAGTTATGGCTATTGGCCATATCCGGACACTTTCAGCCTGACACACTTTCTGGTCTTTTCGCGGTACTTTACCTTTCCGATCATCACCAAAATGTTAACAGAATTGATGTATACCCATCTAACAATCTACTTATGAATTGTCCTAAATGTACATGGACATTTAGATGTCTAATTAGTGTATGAACTGAGGGAAAGACGTTAGGACGCTCGGGCGATGGATTTTCTATTTCTACTGACCTGGACATTAAGGAGCTGTTATTGCATAATTCAGAGTTGTTAAAGCATGGTATTTTATTGTGAAGGACAGAAGTAAGACGCAGTAGTTTTGACAGCCTTGATGGGACTTTCTTTAACTAACTGTCTCCAGCGGTGTCCGGTTACGGCTGATTTACCGGCAATAGCGTACTTTAGCTTGCTCTTGTAAAGTAAAGAGTTAAAACTACACACCCTTAGAAAGGTAAGAAGTAACTTGATAGTTTTACACCATTTAATCAACTTAAACCATAAATAGATCATTTATATTCCTATTTTAACAGATATTTGGGTGTCGGAACGTGGACACAGTGACGTTACACTCAAGTACATCTAAGGTCAAGTGGAATTTAGTAGTTTTGACACCATTGATGGCACTTTCTTTAACTAACTTAAACTATTTGGTTTTCTAAAGAATACAAAAACTTTGAGGAAATCAGAGATTAACATAAATACACCAACTCCTAATACCCTTCCCTGACCCCGGATACAAACCCAAATATGTGCTTAACGTATTTTATGTTAGATCTAGATCTGTAGAGAAGCGGTGTCATTAGTTACATGTCGAGGGGTAGTCTCCATTTGTTTAAATTTTTCTCCACATGTATTTTCTGTGGTTTTGGAGGTTTTGCTGCTCTGTGGGTACAGTCTGCTACCGCCAGTCTCCGTACTGAACCTCTTGTTCCTACCGCTATCAAACCTTTAAACAACGCTTCCTGAGGCTCTACAGAGGAGGTAGTTTCACTGGGGAGGGGCAGAAAAGAGAAATATGAGTTGCGTGCAATATACAGTACAGGCCAAAAGTGTGTGTGTGTGTGTGTGTGTGTGTGTGTGTGTGTGTGTGTGTGTGTGTGTGTGTGTGTGTGTGTGTGTGT
>NC_048411.1:30341817-30347286 GCF_013103735.1 Etheostoma cragini | reverse complement strand
TTTGCTCTGATTTGCTCTTGTTATTCTCTTGATGAGCTTCAAGAGGTCGTCCCCTGAAATGGTTTCCCAACAGTCTTGAAGGAGTTCCCAGAATGCTTAGCACTTGTCGGCCCTTTTGCCTTCACTCTGCGGTCCAGTTCTCCCCAAACCATCTGGATTGGGTTCAGGTCCGGTGACTGTGGAGGCGCTACTCTGAAGAAACTGGAATATAAGACATGTTTTCAGTTATTTCACACTTTTGGCCTGTACTGCATGTTTAGTGTTTTTTTTTTTTCTGTTCTGAGCGTTTCTTGGTATTTTTTTCTTTTAATCTTAATCTTTACACTTCAGAAATATACTTCCGCATATGATATATAAAAACACAGTCAACCTCCACCTCGGGTTGGCCTTCCTTATCTCTCCCACTTACCATTTCTACACTTGATGTGACCTGCAGCACTCCACACGCCGCCATTATACCGCCATGCACTCCACTGGAGGAGCGCTCGCAAATCTGACGAAAATCTTTGAGACTGACCTTTGTTAATCAGAAAAACATTAACAAACTGTGTGGCCTATTTCTCGCTTAAGATGGTAAATAGATAGATAAATAGATAGATAGATATTGATCCCAACACAATGGGAATTTATAGTGTTAAAGCAGCAAAATATCAGTCATGCAGCACAGAATATAAGTAATACTAGGAGACAACATACATTAAATAATGGGATAAAATGCAAGAACAAACATTTGAATACTGCATATAATATGAAAAATATTTGAATACAAAATGTGCAACTGCTTAACTAGCAATGATAAATATGTAGATGAACCTATTGTGGAGGTTTCCCTTAGTGCAGTAATGTGGGGGGGGGGTTCTCCATGATAGATAACCGTTTGTCCGGTGACCTCCTCTCCACCACAGCTTCAGAAGTGTCCTGTTTGCAGCTGATGTTTTCAGAAACACGTTTCGGTGATCTATTTTTGGAAAATACAAGATCGTATTATTTGTATTAGTCTGTTTTTGAAATTTGGGAGCAGCCAGACCCACGTGACGCGTCCCCCCCCCCAATCAGATGCCATGTGTTGCATTCGTCACGGTCATTCTGCTCGTCATTTCCTGTAAGTATTTTAACATAAGTGTCAAAAGCGGGCACTACTACTAGGCAGTAAGCGGTTGGTGCACATTAGCAGTGTAGTGACGAACCGAGACACACAAACCGAACAGTTTGGAGGTTTTTTCATACACCGTACCACCTTTAGTTTTGCCTGGTTTGGGGGGTGGGGAGTGGTACTTTAGTTGAGGGTTTTGTTCGTCCCTGAGTCTGTAAATGCAGTTAACCGATGCCTTTAGGTACGGAGAACCGAAGGCTTGGTTAGCAACGAGTAGCTGTTTCTAGAAACCCAAAAATCCTCAGGATTCTGTGCAAATGTGGCGACGGAGCAGTGGACATGACACATACGTTTGGTGTGGAAGATCCGGGGTCGAGTCCCACAGTGATACATCTACCAATGTGTCCCTGAGCAAGACACTTGACCCATAGTTGCTCCAGAGGCTTGCAACCTCTGACATACATAGCAGTTGTAAAAGCGTCCGCTAAATGCCATGTAATATAATGTAAACGTTGTTGATTTATGACAAATGGTCCATTTGAGACGATTACATTTATTGAATTAATTACATTTAAAAAACGTGTGCCAGTGGCTTGTTGATTTTTACATTGTTAGTTCATTTCCTGGCCTAGGCTGGTACACATTCATACGATTGGATAAAGGACTTACTGGACTTTAACTTATCATTGCACTTAAAATAATGAGCTTAGATGTCTTCCATTTAGCCCATTCTGTACGTCCCATCTCAGTTTTTTTCCCTGCATCCACTGTGTGTGTGTGTGTGTGTGTGTGTATACATTGATGTTAAAATGTATACAGGTTAGCTGGACGGTCTGAAATGTTCCGCTGTATGTTTTGTTGGTAACTTGTATGTGTGAGGTCACATACGTGCACGAGGCTACACTGCGCATGCGTAAAAACGGTGTGACGCACACAACACTCGAAACCAAGACAAGCAAACCGGCTGGTTCGCATGTTTTTTCATGAACCGTGCCCCCCATAGTATATTTCCACCTGCTTTCTGGCCAACATACAGCAGAGGTTTGGATATACTTCAGCCAGAACATCACCTGACTGTGAAGCTCTCCCCTTACACTATAATGAACTGGCCCTGGAAAACAATCTGCTGTCTCCTGTTCAAGCAATATCATCAATTTGATCTTGATTGTGCACCGGTGGACCAAAACATCCAAGTGAATGAAGGGCGCTGCATCTGCTAGCCCTCGCTCTTTGTCATCCTGATGAAGACTCGCGGGGTGTGTAGTGTAGATGACCTGGGCACGGCAAAAGGAAAGGAGGCACGTTACAGGAGGTGAAACGGGAGGAGAGAGACCCAGGGAATCCAGGACACCTGAGCTGGCAACTTGAGCCCCAGGCGAAAGAGAAAACCTCATCCCGGGGGAGAGTGGCGGCGCCGGACCCGGCCAGGGGTTTGAGTCAGGGCCCAGGTACGAGGACGAGCCAACCCTGCTCACACATTAGGATGAGGTTTCACTTCAATGGGATTAACAGGGGAGCCTGGTGACTCACTTAGATGTACAGTACACCCTGTCTTATTAGCAGAGCAGCCGCTCACATCTCTGGATGGGATGTGTGAGATAAGGTGTGATGTCCAGTGATTTGAATTTAAAATAAAAAAAAACAGTTTCTGAGTCCACGCTGCAGGCTGGTGTTCAACGCCTGCCCATTCCTTTGTTATCTCTCCTTGGCTGGAAAGCAGTCAGTGAAGTGGAAGGAATGTGAGGTATTTCCAGGATCTGACAGGTGTGTGTGTGTGTGTGTGTGTGTGTGTGTGTGTGTGTGTGTGTGTGTGTGTGTGTGTGTGTGTGTGTGTGTGGTCAGTCAGTGCCCACCTAAAGCACTGCTGCAGCATGCCTCCCAACACACATAAAGGACGCCTTGTCTAACACTCTTCGTTCACTCACTTTCCTCTCACAGTCGTTGGGTTTCCACATGCTTTTTTCTCCAATTCCTCCTCTTATAGTTTGTCTCTTTTTCCCACTCCTTCAATCCACACACACACACACACACACACACACACATTTCAGGCACACAGAAACTGACTGAACTGGCAAAAATTATAATTATATAAGTCTTAATTAGTTTCCAGGGATTAAAAGTGTGCAGATTTGGTGAGTGAAGAAAATACTAACAGCTTGGAACCATGATTATCTCACTGCGTAGGTATAAAATTGGGGTTAATACCTGAGATGAAACAAACGGCTTAAAAGTCCCAAACCTCCGTGTGCCTGCCAGGGAATTCTGCCAGCATCATAATGACGGGTATTGAAATACCGTTCCACCACAGAGAGAAAACACAAAATATTCACAGTTTATTCAAGAGACTTATTTCATCTCACTAGGCTTTACAGGCCTCCGTACATCTTCTAAATAAAAGATGATGAATTGCACGTGCAGCCGTGTCTCGTACAGCAGAAGAACAAAAATCTCAGTGTTCAATGATAGATAAGGTTTTCTTATTTTGTTTCGTCAGTGTTTCTGCCTCTCTCTCTCTCTCTCTCTCTCTCTCTTCCCTTTCCTCCCTCACTACTCCTCCTCCTGCTCTGTGTTAACGCTGTTAATGTACACAGCATTATTGAGTGTCTGCAGCATTCAGATATAAGGTGGCTCATTTGGTTAGCTCATTGACTGCTATCAGATTACAGGTCGGTGACCTTAATGACCAGACAGCAGCACAGAGCCGGGATGGAAAGTGGAGAAATGCACACCAGCATGTTTGTTGGTGAGATGGCTGGATTGATGGAGGGATATCCATTTTCTACATATGCATGTTGCACTGCATCTCTGCTTCCGGTCGGGCGAAAAATGTAAGAACCAGCACTAAGAGACAGCTAAGAGGAAGAGCAATATGACCAGACATTGGTTTTCATTACACTACGCTTTTTGCCACGGCAGTTATGAGTAAATGTTAGGTTTTGGCTATCAGTAAAAAAATAGAAATGCAAGTCTTTATAAGGGAGCTTTCACACCTAAGCTGTTTGGTTTGTTTCGACCAAACTAAAAGCTCATTGGATCTCTGGTGCGGACCAAACTACCAAACTCAGGTCGGCTTGAAAACAGTCCACGGTCCGCTTCCAAATATACAAAAATGCACAAAAATCTGGTTCACTGAAGGTGAGAATGCCGTCCGACCCCACTATAGGAGGACAAGCCAAAACAATACATTTACTAGGCTGTAATTTAAATTATGTCAACCTTGCACACAATTTACGGACTTATATAATATGATTATACCTGTGTGTGTGTGTGTGTGTGTGTGTGTGTGAGATATTTAACGGACTGTGAGGATGCAAAGGCTTTCAGAGACAGATCTCCTGCTCAGATGGGGGGGAGTTGTTTGAGAAAGTAAAGTTTAGAGAAGTATAGTGGGAGTGTGCCATTAGTAGAACATGTCAGAGATACAAAATCAACTAAATCAGGTTTTTGAAAGCATCTCTGCTGCATAGAGTAAGCGTGGGTGCGTTGTCTTTTTTGTCTCGTTACCCATTGTGCAGCTTCTTTGCCAGATGATAAATAACGTTTTATTTTCAACGGTGTGTAACTATCGTGGCATGTGTGATTAAAAGTATAGAAAAGTTACATAATTGGATTTAAAAAAAACAAAAAAACATGGTATAAAACTTTTGTGAGAACAGGCAGGAGTCCAGAGAGGTTGCATCGAATTCATCCTGACATTTAGATGAATGAAATTCAAATGTATAATGCGCACATTGACTTTTTGAAAGCATATAATTGTGTGCCGTGAGGTAAAATGTTAAGATTTTTTAAAAAGCACGGGCTGCGGGACCATTATACTGAAGGCCCTGATGTCAATGTCACAATAAGTGCTTTCGGCTTCGCTACAATTACATCTACAATAGGAGTGTGACACAGTTCAGTTACATGATGCTTTTTCCTTTGTGCTATTTCTGGATGTGCTGTTGAGAATAGTAAAACAAGGACGTGGAGGAAAGGGATGTCTAAAATGGCTCAGCATGTTGATGCTGAGATTCAGTTATCTGGGCTACATTAAGGGTGACATTGTGTGAATTAAAAAAAAAATCAAACCTATCCTCATTCAATTTTTTTCAATTCAATTTTATTTATAGTATCAGTTCATAACAAGAGTTATCTCGAGACCCTTTACAGATAGAGCAGGTCTAGACCACACTCCAGAATTTAGTAGTTTCCTCCAGAGCAGCAACAGTGTGACAGTGGTCAGGAAAAACTTCCTTTGGGAAGAAACCTGGGACAGACACAGACCCAGGCCCAGACCCAGACCCTGACCCAGGACCAGGCCCAGACCCAGGCTCTTGGTAGGCGGTGTCTGACGACCGGTTGGGGTTAGAATGAAGAGTGGCAATAACAGTCCCAAA
>NC_048411.1:30335494-30341717 GCF_013103735.1 Etheostoma cragini | reverse complement strand
CGTAGCAGGACACAGCAGGACGTAGCAGGACACAGCAGGACGTAGCAGGGCACAGCAGGACGTAGCAGGACGTAGCAGCATGCAACAGGGCATTGCAGAACGTGTAGCGGGACCGTGGCGACAGTTGCTACCATGATTTTGGAGCCTCCCTGATCCGAGGAAACATGCAAACAAGCATATAACGGTGATTGTGGCTGTAAATCAAAGTAAAGCAAATTGATGGTAATTATGGCTTTGATAAAGATGGATGGTGAATTGACGTTGGTTTCTTCTACAGAGAGGCTGGGGGGTGATCAGACATCTCAGGGTTTGACCGGGACAGTCCTGCAGTATTTCTAAATGCTGCAAACATTGTATATCATGACGCCGTAGAGGTCAGGTAGAGATGAATGTCTGCCTGCTAGCTGTGCCTTGGTTGCCTCGATTGTTTGTAAAATGGGAACCAGTTTATTCTGTTTCCACCCAATCCGTTCTTCTTCTTCCGGTGTTCCTCTTACTGTCTATCTACATGCCTCCACCCATTCCCCTTCCACTTGTCCCCCCTCTCTTTCGGTTATTAGCGTGTTGCTGATGGGGGCTGGTCCTCCATTGAGCGGTGCAGGGAGGTTTGGCCGGGCTGCAGCGGGCCTGTCAGGGCAGGTCATTAAGAAAACGACGGGTCGGGGAATACACAGACAAGGTTGATTGGTTTCCTGCAGCCATCAGCAGAGCCCTGCAGCAGCTCCTGACCCTCTGAGCCCCATCTAACCTGCACAAACACACACACACACACACACACACACACACACACACACAATACCTGCACCTGCGCAAGAACACACAGAACAGACACACATTTGTATAAACATGAACATTGAGAACACTCTCTTACACACAGCTTTCCTACCCTTTGTCAAATGCGAAAGACTAGAAAAAGAGATTACCGTGATCCTCATCACACACCCAGACCTGTTTCTCGTTTTTAGACCTGCTAGTAACTGTGTGCAGCTTGTCAATAATCCAGATAACGCACCTTCTGCTGACTTCTCTTAAGATGTGTTCAGGGCAAGCGGCAACTTCTGGGTTTTAAATTCTATGCATCTAATCTCCAGCAGGGGCTAGTTGCCAAAACAAACGTTTCCATAGATGTCTTAGATAATGAGCCTACTTCTCACTTGATTTATTATGTATGTATGTATATTTTGTGTGCTGCTGTAACACTGTAATTTCCCATTTTTTTGGGATCAATAAATATCTATCTATCTATCTATCTATCTACCTCAAATAACATTTTCCTAATAAGTTTATGGTCTCAAATGCTAATTTCAAATCTTATACACAGCATGATGTTCATTTAGGAAATGATGGTCCCATTGATTTTAAAATAAACACAGCAGGGGATGCTTTAGACCTAGACCTAGATAGACCTATCTTAGCAATGCTAACCATGCTAACACTGTGGACATTAAAATAGACCTGAAGCTGTGTTTGGGTGTGGTCTGGTTTTTCATCTTAGACTTTGATCCTCTCACTGTGTGTTTTCACTTAGTCGAAGTTAACTGGAACATTTTAGTCTCCTAAAATGTCTTGTTCTGCCAACTAACTACCTAGCTAGCATTAGCATTAGCTGGTAACTCACTGATATTCAACCAGCTCTGTTTACTACCTTACATGCTGACAAATGGCCCCAATACCCGGAGGTTACCGTTTACTTGCCAGCAAAACGCCATTGGATGACTTCCGTCACAAGGGTTAAAAATCAGCGACTTTTCCGTCTTTGGCGTTTAGCTTTCTGCAGCGCCATTAAAACCATACACAACACCGGCTTAGACGCGTCGACCTCCACAGCGCCGCTCTTTTGTCCAAATATAATCACTTCCGGCTCCAAAATACCAAGTTGGCAAAAGGCCAAAATACAAACTCCCGGCTTCAAAATGGAAGTCCACAAACCAACGGGTGGCGTCACCGATGCTACGTCCCATTATTTTTATTTTTTGTATCTATGTGTCTTCTATGATCCAGGGTCAAAGGTGAAAAGACCCATTCGCTACACCGATCTACAAGTTATGATATTGTTTTCTTACCTTTTTGGAGTCTGTGCTCCAGTAACAGAAACAACAACTAAAGTTGACACTCAGATTTCTTGAAAGGTCATATGTGGGATTGAATGTGGCTGTGTGCAGGGAGGGGCTCTGTCATGCGTGCATACATGGACTGCTACCCAGCATCCATGTCTGCTGTCTGTTGTGCTGTGAATGTCAAACCCAGAGGCTCTGACACCCACCGCCCTTCCGATCCCCCCCCCCCATCCCCTTCCCCCATACCCCACCTGACCCTCCAGTCTCAAGCAGCCATGGCCTACCTGATGAACAGAGCCACCTGCCTGGGGCCTCTGTGCTCCAAATGAGCCCTATAATAATGTTACTTCAAATGTCAACGTGTGCGTGTGATGGTGTTGGGGGGGGGGGGGGGGGGGGCTGAGTGTGCTGTGTAGCTGCCACAGCCTTCCATCCATCCCTCAGTGTAATCAAATGCATTAATGTGTAAAAATGCCATTTAGCACAACCCATCGGACTGCAGGCTGGTTAGCAGACGCTGATAGACGGGGTGTGAGTGACGGTCCTCGGCTGTGGCCTGTCTGTGGGTGTCAGCGACACACAAGTCACATTTCTCATGCTTAGTCTCAATCATAGAAGCTAGCTTTCCACTTGTGGAATAAAAAAAATACTCGGTAAATTACACACACACTCACTCACACACACTGCACACACACACTAACATTAACCCACACATTTTGATTGGTAATGCCCAATATAATTGCTAATGGGGCCTGTCTTAGGGGTGAAGTGGTGTTAACCTCTGATCAACCTTAGGTCAACCACTTATAGGCTAGATAGAATTCATTACATCTTACCCACTTCATCATCAGCGTCTGACCGGCCGATTTCACACCCATGACAGTGACAAACACACAAGTGGTGGGGGACCCCCCCCCCCCCCAATAGATACTATTTTTATGTTTTCTGTGTCTTGAATATACACTTTTTAAAGGGCTCTGGTCCTGAAAGGGATTTCCCATTTTAATATCTCCATTGGCATTTCATGAAATGCTTATACATTTCCTTGTGAAATGTTTCACAAGGAAAGGAACATGATTTCCTTGTGAAATGTAAAGGGCATTATAAATAAAATGTATTATTATATGACGAGATTTAAGCCTGGAACTAAAACCAACCAACTACGAGGTGAATGATGACAAAAAAACAGATGATTCAGAGCAAAAGATCATTTTGCAAACTGTGAAAAAGGTACATGGTAACAGCCAGCTTCACCAATCCGAGACGTCACTTTAACGCTTAAGATTGTGAGTTGTGTGGTTCTTCTCCATCACATTACAAAAAAAACTCTACTTCTCATGGTCAGTCTCCTTGATGGGGGGGGGGAGTCGCCAGACGTCTCCCGATACGATATCATCGCAACACTTATGCCACGGTACGATATTATTGCGATTTTAAACATATTGCAATATTCTGCGATATATATATATATATTGCAATTTATAACCTTTTTTTCTAACTTCAAATTTTTCCCAATTTCAAATGACGTCGCCAAAAGGAAACTTAGTCAACATGTTTCATCTAAAAAAAAAAAAAAAATCATTTCTCTGTTTGTTCATCTAACTTCAATGTTATCGCTGCAAAATGGGACAAACTGACCAACACATAATATATAATATATAATAAAAGGCCGATACTTGGCGCCTCTGAATCGATACAGTATTGCCACTGAACATATACATATTGAGTTATTATACTGCATTGACCCCCCCCCCCCGCCCCTACTGATAGTTTAGACATTATTACATTATATGTAGATTATGATTAATTATCTAAATCCTTATGAAGAAAAGAAATTGGATTTTTACTTCTGCGACCACCCTGTTGAGCTCCATATTACTCGTTGCAATTGTCATTGCACTGTGCAGGCCTGCTGATTGCATGGCTTTGGTTTTGGGGTTTTTGTTTTTAATGATCCAGCCCAAGGTGTTCCCTCAGTCCCCCCCCCCCCCCCTCAGTCCACAGCACAACACAGCCGACCAGGAGGCAATTAAGATGTTAATAGATAGCTTCATAAGGACGACAAAGCATAGGAAGGGGGGGGGGGGGGGGAGACCCAAACCGCAGCAGATTTTCCAGCCTTCTAATTAATAGCGATGGCAATTAAAGTGTAATTCAGCCCATTTCCCTCCGTAGCATTCTCTCTCCCTCGCCTCCATTTGCCTTTTCTCACTTTTGCCAAAAGCACTGGAGGGTTGTTACGCATCCTCTTTTTAATGTTTTTTTTTTTTTTTTTTCATGCACACTGTGTTGGCAGTTTTGATTAAACACCCTTGTCGAACAAGTGGGTAAATATCTAAAGTACTGAGTCATTTCCTCTGGGCTAATCCTCGGCTTAAGATTTTAGTCAAATAGTATTTTCTTTCGCATGAACGTAGGTGTTTGGCATTTATATGTCATGTGTGTGTAGTTGTGTGTGTGTGTGTGTGTGTGTGTGTGTGTGACACAGTAGCGCCAAGCAGTGAGACAGGGGCAGGTGAATGATAGCAACTCTAATTAGCAGGGTTGTGGCTCCTGTGCTGTGCTGCATCGAGAGACTAGTCGTTGGGGACTCCGAGGTGCCAGGCGCAGTGGGGAGGACTCAGAAAAACAGCTTTAATTGGTGAGAGTTATTTTTAGACAAAGCACCTCTTTCAAGGTTAGTGGGTTAAGTCTGTTCAGTCCTCCTGTGGGGACCTTCATGTTTGGCGGCAACAAACATGCCGCTGCCAAAAAACCTGCCCCATCTCTTATAATCATGCACTCATCGGATATCCAAATGCAACTCACAAATATACCTGCATGCTGCTGAAAGGGTGTTGCACCTTCCCCATGCACTTAGACACTCTTGACTTTGTGCAGAGCGAGAGAAAGTGAGAGATTGAAAGAGAATAATGGAGAAAAAAAAGGAGTTACAAAGTGAAAGAGAGAGGGAGACGTGGATGGAAAAGACAAGGTGTGGAGGTTGCTCCTGGGTTGAATCCCTCATTGGATGCGTCTTCATCTGCCGCCCAATCCTCCCGGGGGCTCCTGCTTCTCCATTTCATTAGTTTGTCAGCCTGCGCGAAGGATTGTGCATTAGGCCTTTAATTTAGTGGATAGCCAGAGGCGGGCTGTGCTGCCTGTTGTGACTCTCAGCTCCAACAGGCAGAAATCTAACTAGGATCAGCTTAGCTCAACTTAATACACACACACACACACACACACACACCGCACTGCACCCACCCAGTGAGAGATAGATAGAAGGTAGGAGGTCCATTTATGTGCTATAATCTATGTAGTGTCTATCTGTTGATCTAGCTATCACGGTGGCTGAAATAGCTTGAGACACTGCAACTTAAGACAGTGTGACAATGGACAGGAGACACAAGAAAATGTGTTCATCACTTTGACAACACATGCAACCCATTTAGCATAAAGATGCAGCAAATAACTTAAACACAAGCAAATTGAGAAACTTATTCACCAGTTTGACAACTCACTCGCAGCATAACAAATGATGATGCAAGCTGCATAGTTCCTACTACAAAATGTTCATCACAGTCTCAGTTTGTAATGAGCTCTTATACATTTAGTGACACCCTTTTTGGAGGGTCTAACGGTCCGAGCTGATAGCAGCTTCCTTCAGTGAGTGTGAAGTGATGCTGCTAGCGATCAAAGGCTTTTCTCTTTCTGACTGAAGGAGCTGCGCTTTGAACGCCTGTCTCTCAACGTCATTCATCATATCTATCGAGCAGACTGACGTGCAGTGGAGCTGCTGCTGCTGAGGCCTGGGTGGGATGTGGGTGGATGTCTAACAGGACAACAACTGTATGTCCCAATGCAACAAACAACAAGCGCACATGTACACCCAATTAGAAACAAAACTCACGTGCGTCAGCGTGAAAGCCATGCACCCACACATGGACAGGGACAGTTACATGGAACAAAGAGCAAAAGACAAAGCATCGTTGTAAATCTGCCACCCCAGCTGAAAATGTCCCTTCACATCTTCTCTTGTGTTCTTCTTTAAGTACTGCTCCCCCTTAGCTGTGATCCTCCTCCCCTTGTCGACTTTTAACCCTCCAGCGTTCCTCTCTCTCTCTCTCTCAGCTAGCTTCACGGCTCCCCCCTTTGCTGTGGTTTTGGGATGGGAGAAAAGGGGGGGG
>NC_048411.1:30334188-30335394 GCF_013103735.1 Etheostoma cragini | reverse complement strand
TGTGTGTGTGTGTGTGTGTGTGTGTGTGTGTGTGTGAGACATATGGAGTACTGGAATCCAGAAGAAAGCGAAAAAAGTAAGGTGGGCGACTCTAATAAATTGTTGTAGACAACAGAACACATCTGCTAGTTGCATAATATATATTTTACATGATATATTAAAAAAATAAAAAATACCCCCATGCAACATGCTACTGTTCACACAGTGTCCTAGTTTTAGGTACACGTAATGATTTTAAATTAGGCAGCAACGGATCGACATTCTAGGGCTGTAACTAACGATCATTCTCATAGTCAATTAACCTGTCAATTATTATAAGTTGATTGGCCTCTAACATTGTTAAAAATATCGATCAGTTTTCCCAAAAAGCCCAAGACGACGTCCTTAAATGTCTCGTTTTGTCCACAACTCAAAGATATTCAGCTTACTGTCACAGAGGAGAAGATTTAACAAGCTGACATCAGAATTTAACTATTTTTTTTAATGTATTATTTTCATAGAAAATGACTTAAACCGATTGATTGAATATCAAAATAGTTGCAGATCAATTTAATAGTTGACAACTGATTAATTGATTTAGTCTTTTGCATCTCTAGTAACAAGTAACATCCTTTTAGTTCCCACAGTGTCCATGATTTGGGTGCACGTAGTGATTTTAAAATCCCCAACAATGGATCAACTTTCCCTTAGAAAGAGCACCTGAACATTTAAGCACACACGCAAGCGCTGACACACACACATACGGTTGTTAATAGTTGATAGATTTTGTTTTCTGAGGGCATACCAGAGACATAGGTTCTTCCAAATACCATGAGAAAGGTGCTGAGGGTGGAACTGAAAGACACCAGATGTTGCCCTCCATGCCACTCCTCTTCCAGAGACTCTCTAGTGTTGTTGCACATACCTGAGGCACTACAGAGGGAGAAAAGTGGATTGGTTTGAAGGTCAGTTTAAATAAAAATACTTCAGCAAGTATGACAGGCAGGGTGTGCTCTGGATAAATGCAGTGCTCTCATGCCAGCTCGCTGAAACTGATTGATTGACTTGTAAGATGTCACGGACAGGCTGGGGAGGCAGGGCGAGCGAGCGAGAGGGCGAGCGAGCGAGGGAGGCAGAGAGATGGCGAGAAGGATAAGGCTACTGTTGGATGGAAGGTGAGACGTGTGTGTGTGTGTGTGTTTTGGGGGGGTTGCAGACAGACACACA
>NC_048411.1:30331059-30334088 GCF_013103735.1 Etheostoma cragini | reverse complement strand
CTCTTCATTCTAACCCCAACCGGTCGTCAGACACCGCCTACCAAGAGCCTGGGTCTGGGTCTGGGCCTGGGCCTGGGTTTCTGACTAAAAAGGAGTTTTTCTTTGCCACTGTCACTACTAGACCAGTTGGGTCCTAGTAAATTCTGGAGTTGTTTCCTGCATCCAGTGTGTGTGTGTGTGTGTGTGTGTGTGTGTGTGTGTGTGTGTGTGTGTGTGTGTGTGTGTGTGTGTGTGTGTGTGTGTGTGTGTGTGTGTGTGTGTGTGTGTGTGTGCATGAACAGTGCCACCCCAAACTTATTTTATAAGTTTATTTTTATGTGTTGTATGTATAGATTGTTACAAATTCATGTTTATGTTGAAATAGTGGCTATGTTTACCATTGCTTTGCCCTCCTATGTGCTTGAACAGATACCTGAAAATAAGCCAACCTACGTGTTTTTCAGTCAAACACGGTTATATGCATCAGGTTGCTGCATCGATGCTTCATTCACATCCAAGTTTACATTTAACACCAGCATGAACTTTTAGCCACGGCATGCATAGCGTGGTTTGCTTTCCAAGCTTCCTTATTGGGTAGTATTACCCCGGCCGCGCTAAAGGCCAGACAAGGCCCTGACTGTGGGCTAAGGAATCATTATGGGCTCATAAAGGGCCCCGCGCCAAGCCTGCACTCAATAACCGCGGATCCACATGGAGCCAATGCAGCTGATTAATTAGTCAAGCAATCAATGGGCCTGCGCCTTCCCCCCCATTGATTGCCTCTAGTATTTTGCCCAGGTACTGCAGCAATTAATACACACATACAAACACATCCGCACGTGCATACGTGACACACATCACACACACACATCACACGCACACGTTTCCCTCCTTTACACTCACATACAACATGATAATGAGATACAAAAAAACAAAGAAAAACACTTTGAATTGGGGATAAGAGGCGACAAAGGAAGAAAAAAAAAAGCTGTGGGAATAAGTAAGAAAGTTCTCACCTTCAAAGCGGTGAGAGCAGGCGTGCTGTCAGTCAGGAGAGGGAGGTGCCATTTGAAGGATCAGTCATCCCTGACAGTGCTGTCATGGAGAGCCTTAATTAGCCAGGATTACTTCCTCACTTAATGAAGCATGCGCTTCTTCGTCTCGGCCCAAATACCACTCTCCCCTCTCCCTATTTTCCCTCCCTCAGGTTCTCTCCTCCCTCTATCTCCCTCGCTTATTCTGTGCAGCTCTTTGCAGTTCCGTGAGCTTCTCTCCAGGCAGGCTGCTTAAATCGCTCTTCATATTGCAGACTTCTCGCATCCCCTATCACAGACACTCTGTCACTTTCACTAACCCAGGTGTGTGTGTGTGTGTGTGTGTGTGTGTGTGTGTGTGTGTTCACTCTCCTCTCCTCATCAAATCAAGTTTTGCCCGTGCCGTGCTTAAGCACCGTGCTTGGACAAGACCTGCTGGTTCGTCTGTCTATTTGATTGGCAGACCAATATACAGTCAGAAAAACAAACATAGTAAACAATTCATTTTGTGGTCCTTCCCAAGATGCACTGCAACAATGACCCCCCCCCCCCCAGAGAAAGGAGCTTCTCAAGCTAATGAAAGATGGATGCTAGTCTGGGATTTTGCAGCAGGTGAAGGCTTTTTTTTAAGGATTATTTGTTGTGCATTTTTAGGCCTTTATTATAAGGACAGGTAGGGTTGAATACCGGACCGTGTCGTTTCACTGGTACCGGCCAAATCAAGTCGGTATTACCGAGATTTCAAAGAGCTTTATATGAAACATTAAAGAGCAATTAAAAATGGTCATGATGAAAATAAAACAGGCTGAAAAAGAACAACCTACAAATATAAGAATTAAAGTTGAATTATTCAATTTAATAGGTTGTAGGGACAGGTTTGGGAGTAGAGGGAGGGTTATATTTGTATTTAATTTGTCAGTTTAAAATATTCTAAATAAGTAACGTTCTAAGTAAATAGGATAAATATGTTTAAAATTATTTTTACAACTGAAATATTTTTTTTAATTACAGAGGGAAAGTACCGAAAAAAGTACTGTTGGGTACCGGGAACAGTATTTCGCTATCAGTGCAGATATTTGTTCAGATGCAAAAGGTGCCCAACCCTAAGGACAGCAGAAGACCTGAAAGGGGAAAGAGAGGGAGAATGACATGCAACAAAGGGTTGAACCGGGGCCCGCTGCGTTGAGGAGTAAACCTCTACATATGGGCGCCCTCTCTACCAACTGAGCTAACCGGGCGACCAGCATCCCTTTCATGTATTCTCTCGCTCACGTCTCCAGCCACTGTATTCTCATTGATAAACGCAAATGCATTACAATATCTTTTTTAAAGGACTGCAGAAAAATTAAGAATAGTTGACAGGTGAGGATGGGGTGGGAAGGGAGAAGAGATGGTGCTGGAGAGGGTTGACTAATAAAAGTAGTTAAAAGATGGGCAGAGTAGGAAGAGAGGAGGAGGAGGAGTGAAGGAGAGGTATAGGCACGGAGCAGCAAGGAGAGCAATTTGCCGCCACAGCGCACACAATGTCCCCTCCATGCCTGTGGGCCATGTGAAGACTGCTCCTTAAATTATACTTCACACTGGACAGACAGACAGAGACAGACAGACAGAGAAGGTAAGAGATAGAGGGTGAGATAGATAGATAGATAGATGGAGGCACAGAGATCTCAATGTAGATATGGACAGACAGCAAGCCTTTAAAACAGCAAAAATGCAAAGAGTCAAGCGTTATGGTAATGAGCCCAAATATACAATACTGTTGTAAAGTTTGTTGTTTAGTTAGCACGGATGAATCAGCTATGATCAAAATATAAAAATGTCCAGGCTCTCTTCCGTAAGTAGGACTGTTCTGACATGAAAAATGGCAGCTGTACTTTGTTTGAATACCTTAAAGTAGCATGAATCTGACAAGGACCCCTAGTGGCCATGCCATATTATCTTAATCAAATTTTAAGGATGTGGTATTTTTGGTTTAGTTTGGGGGGGTGACTGCAGGATATAAACTAAGAAGAGTCC
>NC_048411.1:30325019-30330959 GCF_013103735.1 Etheostoma cragini | reverse complement strand
GCGTAGCAGGACGTAGCAGGGCGTAGCAGGACGTAGCAGGGCGTAGCAGGACGTAGCAGGACGTAGCAGGACGTAGCAAGGCACCGCAAATCGTGTCAGGATGTAAATGGCATTGCAGAACGTGTAGCGGGACCATGGCGACAGCTGCAAACATGATTTTGGAGCCTCCCTGATCCGAGGAAACATATAGACCTATATGAGTACTAATGAGTACTTTATCAAACCGTATGAATGTGTGTCCCAGGCCAGGAAATTAACCAACAACGTAAAGATCAACAAGTCACTGACAGACGTGTTCAAACTGGATTCATTCAATAAATTATTACTTTGTTTTAAATCCACCAGCCATTTTCATATGATACTGACATTTTCAGCATCCTGAGCCTTTTTGATTACGAGGAAAACGAGTACTGTCATTCTCCCCCAAATTAACTTTAAACTAATTTACTTTTTTATGTTTCACATATTCTGACTTATTCAAAAGACGGAGATTTAAGAGTTCCTCTCGTTTTCTGTTAAAGGACAACATTTTTGTAAGAGCTAAACTGAAGTTGGCCGTTTGATGAATGCAAGTCATTTCAATTGATATTCGGTAATATTTCAATCTTCGTGTGCAAAAAAGTTACATACGCTATTGTAGATGTTCTCTTTTTTTACTAAATAAATGAAAAGCTTGTTGAAATCATCAATGTCTTCCCTCTTGTTGTATCATCTCACCTAGCTTTCCTCAGAGATGGTCCCAATAATGTTCTTAAAGTTGAGCCAAATTCAGTTTGTGCATGATTTCATGATATGAACTATTTTTATAATACTGCATCCTACATTGTGGATAATTTAAGCTTTATTACATACGCTTAAGTATATTGGAGTGATAAAGATTAAAAGAAAAAATGACAAGAACCGTACATAACAGGACGTAAACAAACAGTGACCCTAAAGCTGTGATACCAACTGAACCGTAGGTGTTGTCACCCCTAAAAATGATGTAGCATATACAGTTTATCTTAGCTTCACCTTACTCCCTCGCTGTTTGGAGACTGCAGGAGAAAGGACATTTCAGAATTATTGAATTTGTAATTTGGTCACAAACTCAAGAGTCTCTTGCTGTTCCTTGGATTTGTTCGATGATTCTGGCGTCACTCCTTACCGACAGAAGTTCCCCAAAATGTCTTTTCCTTTCCCCCCCCCACTTAGACATTTTTAATGCTGTGTTTGTGGCTTCTTCCTCACCTTGAGTTTGAATTTTTGAATATTGGTTGACATTCCTACCGGGGTCACTTGTTTGTAGAGCACCGTGTTTAGCTCTTTTTCTATCGGGCACATTTCCCCAGCGGGGGTGCTTTCTCTACATGATCCATCGTGAGCACCAGCCAGGCACCCTACAACCACATGTGTGCACTGACCTGTGCCTTTCAAAGAGGAGCTATGTTGACAGTTAGTGTCCTCCTGCAGAAGAGTCCACATGAAATGGCAACCTGAGCTGAAACCAGAGAGAGCAGAGGCCATGATATATGACCCAGACGCCCAGACAGGGTTATACTGTCCTGCATGACATAAATCCTTGCCTGCCCCCCCCACTCCCCACCCTTGCCCAGGCAACCTCCGCTCAGCCTGTCCCAAAACGGTGACTACGACCAGCAGCTTGTAAACATGCCTATAAAAGTCCTGTTTGTATTGCACCAGAAGGCAGATCTGTCGGGACCCCTAGGGGCTCACGTGAGCGCGTTCTCAGAGACGACCGACTATCTTAGGGCTCTGGCTAAGATCTGTGATCTGAGTGTCAGAACAGGTGTCTCTGTGGCTATGTGTTGCAAAAACGTCTGTGCATATGTTCTGTAGCATTGTTCTGGATTTTCTTTAAGACCAAGCATCTGTGAAAATGTTTAATGAAATATTTAAATAAAATGGTGTAAGGTATAGCGCTTTCCCGAATACCATTTTGTTGTGCTTTGGTGCTAATCAGCTGCGAATATTCAAAGCTTCCTGTGTGTGTGTGTGTGTGTGTGTGTGTGTGTGTGTGTGTGTGTGTGTGTGTGTGTGTGTGTGTGTGTGTGTGTGTGTGTGTGTGTGTGTGTGTGTGTGTGTGTGTGTGTGTGTGTGTGGACCGATCAGGACTTGGAAGCTTCGGGCATTTCCGGTGGGTTGAACAACGATGGGAGGTTCACGTAAATGGCCCATTTGTGTGACATCCTGTTACGTTCTTTAACCCCCAATGTAACACAAGTAGGGCTGAACAATATGGCGTTTTAGCATCGACATTGCGCCGCACGCATGCGCGATATTCTCATTGCAGGACGTTGCATACACACGTAGCGTGTGTGTGACGTCCGTCCGACAGGGTTTGTTATGGAGAGTGTGTTCTTACAAGGTGAGCTAGAGGTCGCCCCGGATCTGGACCCCTCCGACCACTTGAAGGCAGATTCGTTTCCCGGAGAAAGACCGAAGGAAACGGAGGGAATGAGGAAACAGCACCTCAGCATAACAGCTGTTACACAAACTCCCGGGCAGTTCAGAGCTCGTTTGGGGTTTTATAACTTTCTGGTGGCAGTGATAGAGGCAGTGATGTTTCCTGTTTCCTGTTTCCTGTTTCCCGTAGAGGACTTTCACACCGCGTCAAAACAAACCGACAAGTCTGATCCACGCTGACATGATGCCGCTGCGTGACGTCTGGTTGTTTCTCCAAAAGTTGAAACTGTCTCATCCCATGAAAAAAAGTTTGTTTTTTCTGACATTTTTGTCACTTTTTCATTGTTGTGGGTGCTTTTTTAAAATCTTTTTTCCAAAGTTATTTGATATTTCTAATGTTGACATTTTGAGCTAATTTCGAAGGGCCATTTTTTTGTGATGAAAAAAACTGAAAATGGGTCAAACTTGACCTGAGGGACAACATGAGGGTTAATTAAAGTGTTGAAGGAAAATCCAAATGAATATTTGATTTCCAAAATTGAATACTTAGCCAATGAATAATTATTCAAATAGTCAAATATTCAGATCCAGCCCCAGTAATGTATTTTTTAAGTGTACGTAAGGATGCAGTGGATGTCTGGGATGCCGTGTCTTTATAAGGCAAATGATATTTGATAATTAGCCTGTTGGTGTGCGTTCAGTTACTTAATGTGTAAGAGTCCACTTCTTCAGCTCTGTGGGGATTCTTTAATGCGTGATTGCATTAACACAGCCGGGCTTTAATAGACTTCTTTTAGTTTTTTTAGTTTCTCCCTTACAGTGCCAGCAACTCACGAAATAGATGATTTAACAGCAAGAAGCCTCTCCATCACATGCAGAGTTGGAGATAAAAGCCATCTTTAAGCTGGAGAGGCGGTAAGCTGTCAGTTTATTTATATCCTCCAACCATGGCTAAAACAGAATATACAAATTATAGTTAGCGGTTGTTTAAAATGACGTACAGTATAAGGTTGTTGGGGTAAACATCACAAAGACTGTTAAGATACAGCAGAATATGCAAAAGAAGACCGCATTGCACTCCGTGGCCTTATTGTCTTCAAATATGAGTAAAACAAAAGCATAGACCCCATTTTGTGTGTGTGTGTGTGTATATATACTTTTTAAAATGGTGCACCTTACTGACTGTATAGCATTGTCAGAACATCTGTGTGCTGTCATGCTGCTGCTGCAGAGATGGACACCAGTGGCTTTCTCCCATTCAATCCCATAAGCTCCCTCCGTAAGCTCCCCGGTTCCCTTGGGTGGCTGGACTGGAGTTAAAGCAGTAAGACCCGGGCAGTTAAAGTTTACGGTGTCGTAAAGAGGTCTCACGCAGGCCAGCTCTCTAAAGATACCGCTAAGTACACAGTGATTACAGCGCAGGGGCAGCGTGTTGGAACGCGGAAGTGCAGACGGACACTAAGATTTGCAGATTGGAACTGCTCTACATGTAGGACCACAGTTGTTTCAGACTGTGGCCATGTTCACATCTAATAATGCATTACTATCTTAGCACAAGGCTTGTCAAAATTGTCAAATGACAGTGAATATTCCTTCATAATCCTCACAAAAAGCCCTTTTGCTTGCATGCTATGGTTCCAACAGATGTATTTTTGCTCATTATTGTCCATAAGAAGGCAAACCCAAAGGGATGTATGTATAAGATGTAATTTAAAAGTTCTACATACCAAGCCATGACAAAATAAATGAATAAAATAATGTATTTAGTATGTATGTTAGACTTCATTTACACCGTGGACCTCTCTCTGGAGCGTGCAGGAGGCAGGACATCAACCGAATTACACCGCGGTCTCCTATCTGGGTTGTAGTTTGGTCCCAAACTACTCAAACAAGTCTCTTTACGTTTCTTGAACGAGTCTGAAGATTTGGTGGTCTGAATGTAGTCGTCTCTCCACTTAGACATTTTCCTTGCTGTATTTGTGGCGTCTCCTTCTTTACCCTTATTGTATATTTCAACATAAAGATGTATTTTAAAAGATCTACATGCTACAAAATAAAACAAAACAGTTTCTTATTAATGTAGATGTTAATTGAAACACTGTCAGACCTCCCTCCCGCCCTCTCTGTATCAACAGAAGTTCTCTCCAGTTAGACATTTTCTTCAACAATTCAAACATATAATCTATTAATAGTATTTAATTTAGAGTATTTGTTGACTGCCCTACCTTAGTACCTTGGTTGTACAAGCATGCATGTTTTTACCATTCCACGTTTTTCCTAATTTATCATTACGCCTAGTACCCAGTAGGGATGTTTGGATTCTGCCTAAAACGCCGTTATCGGGAAGTAACGGAGTTTACACACCGATCCGATACCACGTAATTAAGCCATAAATAAAATCTACGTTATGTGTCTTTTTCTGTTATAACTGACTGTCAAACTGGATGATTAGAAAACGTTATTTGGTGTTCAATTTTTGTGTTTGTTCGTGTTTTACAAAGAGTTCAACCCGGACCAACAACAAAGATAGAAATCATATCACATCCATACAGGGATAGTAGTAGTATACTGGTGTTAAAACAATAATAACATATATAACACACTGGTATCGGATCAGATATATGCAAGTTCAGGGATCAGAATTGGTATCGGGAAGAAAAAATGTTACCGGACCATCTCTAGTACCCAGTGAGCGTTTGATTGTTATGATGTCTAATGTTGGAATAACATGTATTCATATCATGTGTGCTCATGAACATTATATTCACGTAGTGCATTATATTAATCATATGGGTTAAATTCATTAGATTTTTAGCTAAAAGAGCAAAAACATTGCACATAGTCTGCTTGGTGTCAGTGTAATAATTAGGTTCACTTCTAAATAAGAAGCATGTAGTTCATAAGTTCACTGTGACCTTATAATAGGTTGTTTTGGTACAAGGTGTCCCACCATAGCTCTGCCGAGTGAGTTAATTCTGAAAAGCCGGGCCAAGGCTGGTTAGGGACCCGTCCTGTGTTTGGGTACACATAAGATCAAGCAGGAAGGGCTAAAGGGGTACACAAACCTGGGGAGAGCTATGGATGCATGTTCTCTGTAACCTTGTTTCTGGAATATTTATTATATTGGAATAAACCTTCTTTTATCCAACCTACGGACTTGAACCCTTCTTACTGAAAGAATCTAGAAGGGCGGGACTCAAGCCCAACACTAAACACTCTAACAATGTAAAATAAGCTTAACATGGGACAACATGAGGTTTCTGTGGCGTCACTTCTCTGAGTTTTTTCTTCCCCAGTGAGGAGGGGGGAGGGAGAACCACAGATACTGTGTTTTAGAGTCAGTGAGCACACTTTTTCATTTTTAACCACAGTCACAAGACGCGAGTGTAGGGTGAGAACAGAGATGAGCTCAGCTCTCAAAATAGTCCTCTTAAAAGTCCACTGACCCTGGCCTGCATTCCACTTGGCAGACACGCAGTTGTTGGTTCAGATATGGTTCCTGGGACAAGACAACATGGAGGGGGGGGGGGGGGG
>NC_048411.1:30322388-30324802 GCF_013103735.1 Etheostoma cragini | reverse complement strand
CCCCCCCCCCCCCCCCGAAGCTTGACCATAAAAATACCCCGCTATTGCTTGCATAATGCATACCTGGAATAGCTTCCATTGGGAACATAAAGACCGAAATACAGCCGGGCCATTTTGAGTGGAGGACAGAGGGGTCAAGGGAAGGGGAAGGGGTACAGTAACGGTACAGAAAGGGTAATTCAGCCAACCGTACACAGCTGATTGGATTATATTATGTCGGTGCATAGGGGCGGTGTGCAAAAAACGTGGATGGTTGGTGCCCTTGGCATTGAATATATGATCTCAATTAGATCAAAAAGGCTCCGTCTACACTACTTACTACTTAAAAATGAACAGGTATCTCCACGTTTACACTTGATCCTGCAGCGTCTCCAAGCCCCTTAAACGGAGACATTTGGACACGCTGCTGCCCCCGTTTAGGTGACCGAACTCCGGGGTTGCTTTGTAGTCTGGACGGAGACAAACGGAGACATTTGGAGACGAGGACGCTCGTCCGTCAGTCCTATCGGTCAGGAAGCTTCCAGACCTTTCAGTAACAGTTCCCCCTCGTCCTCACTCCAAGATGATAAATCCCTGCTCTTACTTTTCTCCGTTGTTGTTCATTCTCCAAAGTATCTTCTGTATTTTTTAACTCCCACATCCACGATCTTCAACCGCAGAGTAACATCTGACAATCTGCTTCCTGTTTACACCGGCACGCACACGCAACAGTCATGTGATACGTGATGTCAGACGTGTTAATACAGACGCAGAGTAGTTCTGCAACTGGAGCTAAAACTCTTTGTTACTCACAGCCAGGAATCAGTGGAGAATCAGTCTATCTGAGTTTATTCAGGTATTACATTTATTTCATGTTGAAAGTCTGATCTGTTTCCCCGAACATTGTGCTTTACACTGCTCGCCGGTGTTGTGGCATCGCTCGTTGCTTTCTCCTAACAAAGCTTTGTAGTCTCCAAGTACACCTGTAAAAACTGTGCTAATTGCATCTCACTATACAAAGTCTTAGTACACAATTTTGCCTTTTTGTCCTGAGTTAATACCTTTTTCTCGGCAATTCCCACCCTCGACATTTCAGTCACAAGCCAGCTTGTTTGACCTCCGGGCTACGGCCGCCTCGAAGCACACGTGTTACGGACATTGTGTTTGGAGACTGGCTGTGTATATGGAGATTGAGCAGTGATCTGTGTCTCCCCAGTGGGAACGAGGATATGGAGTGGTATGGAAGAGTTGGACGGACTCTGTCTTTTATTTTCAACACCCTACTCCCAGGTGGTGACAGCCCGGTGCTAAGTGCGATAATAGCCAATTGATTTTGTTCTTTTTTTTGTTAGTGGCTAGACATAAATCAAAGTGTCTGTCAGGTGTGTGTGTGTGTGTGTGTGTGTGTGTGTGTGTGTGTGTGTGTGTGTGAGATGGGGGTAGTAAGGGCTCTGTTTGGACTGGGAGAGTGTCAACAATTAATCCAGCCTCTGATCTGCAGGCCACTGCTCTCCTAAGCCTCAGTCACAATCCAATTGGGACAGCAGCTTCACAAAAGGCCTAAAATCAACACCGAGAATCCTCTTTACAGCGTCTGTTTAAAACCTTAATTTACAGAAACATCTCTATATTCATTAACTTTCTAAGCCTGTTAGTGTTCATTTCTTTAGATTTTAATTGCAACTGCAACTAAAGATTATTGTCACAGTCTGTTAACCTGCTGATTGTTTTCTGGATGAGTGAATGAGTCTCTAAAATCTCAGAAAATGGTGGAAAATGTGGATCAGTGTTTCCTAAAGTCCAAGACGACGTCCTCAAATGTTTCGTTTTATCCACAACTCAAAGATATTCAGTTTACTGTCCCAGAGGAGAGAAGAAACTAGAAGATATTCACATTTAACAAGCTGGAATCAGAAGTTTACCTTTTTTTTTTTTAATTAAAAATGACAAACTGATTCATTGATTATCAAAATAGTTGGCGATTCATTTAGTAGCTGACAACTAATTAAATGATCTTTGCAGCTCTAATTTGAATGAAGTACAATCTAATAGACTTTTTTTCTGGCTTTAATTATGAAAAATCTTGCATTTATTTAAAAAAATATATATTTTCTGTGTGGCTCCAAATCCCCAGTCCCCCCCCCTCCCTCAAGTATCCAAGACCCGGGGAGAGAGGTGGACTCATAGAGAACACAGATGTGAGCAACACTGGAACCATGTTAATCCTTTTAATTCAATTATGGTAAATGGGGACAGAGCTTCCTTCTAAACAAAACCCAGTATGCAGGAGTTCAGCAGGCAGTGGCAGGGGGAGCCTCTGATGTACGCAGGCTACCCAGTGGGGGGCCTGGTGGTCTCCACGGATACCTCCAAGCTCCCAAGTCCCCTACTGGGGCTCCCCCCCCCCCGAAGGCTTTCCCCGGGCCGGCAAATAG
>NC_048411.1:30312956-30322288 GCF_013103735.1 Etheostoma cragini | reverse complement strand
AGCCCAGTTAGTCCAGGAGCCCAGTTAGCCCAGGAGCCCAGGAGCCCAGCTAGTCCAGGAGCCCAGGAGCCCAGTTAGCCCAGGAGCCCAGTTAGCCGAGCGGGACAGATGGGTCAGGGGCTGCCTGGAGACCGGCCTCCTGTGGACCAGGAGAAATGGGAGGCGAGAGGCATCCTCTCCTCCCGACAGCCACAGGCCAGAGGGGGCAGACCTGGCTGGGTTTTATCTTCTCTCCACCCGGGCCATCTCAGATGGAGAAGGGTGTGTGTGTGTGTGTCTGCGTGTGTGTGTGACTGTGTGCAGAATGTGTGTATTCATGCAGGTATCCACATGCATGTTTTTGTGCGATTGAAGAAAGAAAAAAAACCTCACAAAATACTGCAGGTCCTCTGCAATTCTGTTTCTTTAAATCAGTGTTTCCCGGACTTAGGGTCGGGACCCAAAATGGGTCGCAGACCCGTTTTATTGGGGATCCAATTGGCAGAGAACAGACTAGATGCTAAGCATGACCTCAGCATGACCTCAGAATGACCTCAGAAGGGCACTTTAAAAAACCAAACCTAGACTAGATCAGCTGGTTGATATCTTCAACCAGACACACACATCTCATTAAATTCAAGTCAGCATTATTTAAACATGTTGGTGTGGTACTGAGGGACGATGGGAGGGGACGGAGACACAGGAAGGACAATAGAGACCTTTTCTGTTTTTGTTTACTTTTATAATGGAATAAATATACTTCATATACATTTAAATTCATGGTTTGTTCCGTCTTTTGTCCACAGTTTAAAAAATTTAGATGTTACAATGATTCATGGTGTATTTTTGTAAATTCGGGTCCCGGGGAGACACCAAATTTCTCTTTTGGGTCTTGAGCTGAAAAAGTTTGGGAACTACTGGATTAAATCAAGGCGGAAGACTTTTCTTTTTAAACTAATTTCTTACACTGCACTGTAACTTTTATCCTTGTATTTCACACCTGTCTTGTCCTGTGTTTACATTCTCCTAACATTTTCTTTAACTGCTTTTTAATTAAGTAAAGCACTTTGAATTGCTTTGTTGCAGAAGCGTGCTCTCATAAAGAAGCTGCCTTGCCTTGATAACCCTGCAGAAACTTGCATTGGTGTATGCCGTGGTCTGTATCGTGTAGTGTGTGTGTTTTTAAGGAACACTGCAGTGTCTAGATTACAGACTGCAGAATGCAGGTGCTTGGTCACACTCTGGCCAGTGCTGAGAGTCTGTCTCTGTTAGATTTACTGCCTCTGGCTGCAGCCGGCCATGTTTCAGGATGACGGCGTGTTCTCGTCCACCTATCTGCTAAAACACTTTCCAGTCCTCAGCTGTCCTCCACGCTGCCTCCGCTGCCTCCGTCCGCAGCAGCAGCAGCAGCAGCAGAAAGCGTTGTGGCCGTATATTAGCAAGTTGTTGACTGGCCACTAAAGCACACATTTGTCAACATATTAGAAGGTGTCAACACTTGAACAACAGCCCATCAGCCCACCCACCTCAGTTCACTGCCACTTGCACACTTTCCACCTGTATTACTTCAAGAATTACAGGAAGCTTACCATCACCACCATCAGCATATTTGTTACGTTTTGTGGTTTGTGGTTAACTTTTAATGATTAGGTTTTTCCAACGAGCTCATTTGTCATCATTAAAACAAAACATAAACTAATTAGTTTGTAAGGAAGTAAAAGGAATTTATGTAGCGCTTTTCACGGATTAAAACACAAAGGGCTTTACAATGACATAAGAAATGACATGCAAGAGAACATTATACAAATTAAAAAGCTAATGCACAATTAAAATGTCATAATAAAAAGTGCAGACAGGTCAGCCAAACGTCTTTTCTAAAAAGGTCGGTCTTGATTTGATTTTTGAAGGGAGACCAGAGATGCAGCCGACGGGTAGGGTGGAGGCAGAGCTTTCCAAAGTCTCGGTGCACCCAACAACTAAAACTTGTACTAGTGTAAAGTACAAGTTGTACTAGTACTTGAGACGTGAGAGGAATACTTGCTGGTGCAGGAAAAGGCATGTATCACATGGCTGCATCTACACTTTTCCTTACATTTGCTCCGAGGCGTACCAAATGTTCTTTATCCCACCTTTGTGAGTCAAAGCTCGGTGTCTCAGAGACCGTGAGCCCTCTAGTAGAGGGGGCTCGAGAAGGCCGTTTTATCACTTAATTGTAAATGGATGTTCAAGTGTTCACTCAAATGCTCGATTCTGGACTGAAGAGTTCCAGTATCCTTCTGGTTCGCTCTTAAAGCCAGAGCCACACGAAGGGAATATTTCACAGAAGCCCTCACTTAATTTGTGGTCATGGTTGCCAGATATGGAGAGAGACATTCAATCTCCCGAGAGAGAGAGAGAGAGAGAGAGGGGTGGATATCCCGCTCTGGATGGCGTGGGGGAGGGTATTTTTGGAGCATCTCATGGCTATTACAGGATGTGTGGTTGTGTGTGAGAGTCTGTGTGTGTGTGTGTGTGTGTGTGTGTGTGTGTGTGTGTGTGTGTGTGTGTGTGAGAGAGTGAGATCATGATTCCACAGCTGGCCCATGTCACTCCTTGACCCTTTCCCCCACAAAATAAAAAGTCTAGACTGCGTTCTGCGCCTCGCCACTTCACAGGGACGGACTGAAAGGCACGCGGCGAGATGGGCAACATAAACGAAGCCGTAACTTTCTCTTTCCCCCTTAAGGACTCGGGTCAAGAGACGGCTCTTCACGGCAACACACGGTGTCTATTAAGCCCATTAATAAATAAAGGAAGGCAATAGCGCCACCAAAGAAATAGATATTGCACTATTACTTATTTAGTCGCTCCTCTGAATTATTTAATGTTTATTCCAAATGATCTTTTTAGTTTCGAGTGTACACTTTCAGCTTGGGTATCCCAAGTGAGGCGCTACCAGCAGCAGATGAAGTGGACAGCCAAGTTCAACTTAGATGAGTGTGCGAGGAGGGGGAAATGTGCAGATGCTGGTGCAAAACTACTGCAGGGCATGGGGGAGAATTATCCTTGATGATCGTGTTACTGACATCAAAGAATACGTACTCCAAAGTCAACCGCCAAGCGGTATTTAACACCAACGGTAAGACAGGCCGACACATACTCTCTCTCTCTCTTTCTCTCTCTCTCTCTCTCTCTCTCTCTCTCACACTCATTTACTCTCTGTGTCGTCCTCTGTTCCTAAAACACACCGGGTCCGTGGAGAGAGATAAATTATGAGCCTAGTGGCTTTTTGAAGTCTGCTCAGCATCAACACCAATAAACGCCAACCACGGCCCGCCTCCCCGCTCCTAAATTAAGTACTTATTACCCCCGGTGTGACACGGCCATGTGGACCACAGCAACGCTGCGCCTGGGCAGGGCTGAAGGCCCCGGGGTCGGCGGTGAAGAGAGGCCGAGGGACCAGGCGGAGCATATGTCCTAATGGAATAAAGACCTTGGGTGTATCCAAGCCGGGTGATTAGCGCTGATGCACGGAGACCTCGGAGAATTCATCAGTCACAGCGTGTGGGGGGGGGGGGGGGAACTTCGTCACTACCTGTCTAGTCTTGCATTGCCACAGCGCTGTGGAGTAAGGTCCGGCTGCACTACAGATGCATTCTGGGATGCGACGGTGGAACTTGTTTTGGGGGGACATTTGCACAAGGGCTGCACGATATGAGGAGAATATCTAATTGCAATTGTTTTGACTGATAATGCGATATGATTCACGATGACAGTGGAAGTAATGATCGTTGTTCATTGATCATTATTTTCACTGAAAATTATTCACATTGAAAGAAATCCAAATGATTATAGTGTGATTTGATTTTTACCAAACACAGATATTTGACACATGTTGCTATCAACAAATATTGCGCCCCTGCAGTTTAGTTATTGCACAAGTCCATTTTGCGATTTTGATATAATTGCGATTAATTGTGCAGCCCTAATCTGCACCCCTTAAAGGAAAACACCACATACGATATCACCGATTTTCCCTAGGTTTGTGGTTATGTGAATGGTTTTGGCGGAGGGGGTTTTAGGGGTCCTCTCTCAAGAAAATGTGTTCCTCAATCATCATAATACCATATATCTTAAATGTGTCTTAAATGTTTAAAAAAGGTAAAGCAGATAATAAATAATACTCAAACTTGCCTAAAGTTAACTGATATCGTTAAATAGGAGAAAAATCATTTAAACCTTCTAAAGGTCGGGAAAACACGGTTTTACATGAAGTTAACTGTTCAAACAGTCCCAAAACGTCCCAGTTAGAGAGGAAATGCCCTCTTTGTAATCATTCCCTGAAAGATCCAAGCATGTCTGACTTGTTGCACCATCCAAATGTTCTTTAAAACTTGCCATTTTTTTGCGTGTAGCTCGCAGTTTTAAAGCCTCGACTTTGGCAATATGCTGATAGCCATCTCGTTTTTTTAAACTATTTTTGGACGAGAGCATGGAGCTGGGGAGGAGGAAGCAGCCAAGCCAGCGTTGTTTATGGTTTCACGGTTAAGCTAAACGCTAAAGAGGGAAAGTCAGCAAATCTGCTAACCTTCCCTTAAGTTACCGGCTAATGCTAGCGGTAACTAGCCAGCCATTTTCAGTGTGTAGCTTGCTAGCTTGAAGGTTGTTTTCCATAGCGAAGGTATTTTTAGAACGGCAACACAGAGTGCATGTTGGGGAGGGACTACACCGGTGGCAGGCTTTACCCTGCAGATGTACCTCCTTGGATCCAGACTACTACCTGGCATACCTGTCCTGATGGGTCCTATCATTCAGCCCTTCCATAGCGTTACTTTGCCGAGAGTTTATAATTTCCGTACCTCTTAGCTGCAGCACACACTTCAAATTAATCATCATCGCTTTAATATTCCCGTCACGCTGGTGATCGAAACCACACCAAAGGCCTTCAGCGAGTCGGATAATGTAAGACAGGGCTTCTGTTCGAGGTCTGGGTCAGTTATGCAAGATCGCTTTCTGCAGAACCGTAAACCAATAACAGTAGCTGGCACTTTTATCACATTAAATGCCATGAGAAACATTTCTGCAGCTTAAAACAAAAGGGTGGAGAAGTGCCAAAGCCCATTGGCGAGAGGAGAGTGGAGTTAAAGGAGAGCAGTCAGCTGGTTTCTCTTGGAGGACCCTTTAAAGCGGTGCCAAGGCCTTTCTGGTGCCATTGCACTGCATCTGCCTCCAGGGAGAGATAAGGTGCAGAGCCCACACCTCCTCTCCTCTCCCTTTCTCCCCTGTGTCCTTTCTCCCGTCCCCTCTCATATCGCCGGCCCTCTTTCATTTTCCCATCTCGTCTTTCGATTAAGAAAGCACACTTTTGTTTGTTTGGTTTTGGTGTGGTTTAGTATTTTCTTGATTTTTTTTTGTGAGTGTTTCTTCTTTTAAATGGTCCAATAAATGGACTTTGAAAACCAAAAACTCTCGTCTCCTCTCGTTTCTCTTCTCTTGTTTATCCTTTCCTCTCCTCTCTTTTGTCTTCCATCCTTGTTTCTTTTCTCCTGTCCTGCATCTCTTTTCTTGTTGTCTCTCCTCCTCTCCTCTCCTCTCTTTTGTCTTCTATCCTCGTTTCCTTTCTCCTGTCCTGCATCTCCTTTTTTGTTGCCTCTCCTCTTTTGTCTTCCATCCTTGTTTCTTTTCTCCTGTCCTGCATCTCCTTTCTTGTTGTCTCTCCTCTCCTCCTCTCCTCTCTTCTCCTCTCCTCTCTTTTGTCTTCCATCCACGTTTCTTTTCTCCTGTCGTGCATCTCCTTTCTTGTTGTCTCTCCTCTCCTCCTCTCCTCTCTTCTCCTCTCCTCTCTTTTGTCTTCCATCCACGTTTCTTTTCTCCTGTCGTGCATCTCCTTTCTTGTTGTCTCTCCTCTCCTCCTCTCCTCTCTTCTCCTCTTCTATCCACGTTTCTTTTCTCCTGTCGTGCATCTCCTTTCTTGTTGTCTCTCCTCTCCTCCTCTCCTCTCTTCTCCTCTCCTCTCTTTTGTCTTCTATCCTCGTTTCCTTTCTCCTCTCCTGACACACGCCTGTCTGGCCGCTGCAGCAGGGAGATTGTATAATCCAAGTGCGTAAAACAGTCTTTTACGGCATTGTAAAGATTTACTGTTGGAGTAAATAACGGTGGGAGAACAGGGCTTTTAAATGGAACCCAATCAATATGTCACAGGAGGCTGCAGCAGAGGACAGGGCCGTGTCTGACGCCACACAGACGCAGGTGGACGGGGACGGGGGACATCAGGGACCAGTACACCTAGGAAGACCAACAGCAACTCTCAGCATCGTACCGCTGTAGAAAACCGCCAAACAAAACCTCAACGTGGTCAATAACCCTGTTTTGGAGGCTATACAACCTCCTACACAGTGGAAGTTAAACAAGACACCGCCGTGGGTCGTGAACTTGTCATAGTGGGTAGGATCTCCAACTAATGTGGCATGATATGTAACATTGTCAAAGATGAATTATACACACTAACACTCAGATCCCTCACGCTGATGCACGCCGCCGTACGGGGAAATGCAGACATGCAATAAATTCAGAGCACCGTGAAAGCAGAGTTGGCTCACACACACACACACACACACACACACACACACACACACACACACACACACACACACACAGAGCGAGCCCCTATGGACTCTCGCACATTCACACAGAGAGACACCCCGGCCTCATGAGCAATAAATCGCACAGCCCATCTAACAAGTTCATTTCCGGAGGCCAGAGAGGATGGGTCCTCTGACTTTGGAGTCAGCAGCCTTGCGAGGATCAATGGCGAGAGACGGGGAGCGAGGGGCAAGGAATTGAGCTGAGATACAAAAATCAATCAGCAATTTAATCGCTTTGGGAGGGGAAGACGGGAAAAAAAGAGGGCAAGGGGAGAATTGCACTGCTTTTTCACTTAAAAAAAGCTACACTTTGATTTAACCCTTTTGACATATGGTACACATCTCTCTGTTTTATTGAAGCTTTCCTCTATGACAGCAGTGGCTCCGGTGGGAGCAGATCTATTTTCAGACTCAAGATCACACAACCACTGTTTCCTTCCGCATGCAGTCTTAGATGAGACGCTGTTAATGTGTCGGAAATAGAGCGAGGCGTGATTGAGAAATTCCATTGTAGAGCTTTAAACGTTGTGCATGCTTTTTTTTTTTTTTCAAAGCTCGCACACACTCGTTATGTGCAATCTGAGAGCGTCTGCAATTTCACGGAGAGATGCAGATAAATACATGGTAGCTGGAGCTGTGAGGTCAGGAGTGAGCTGTTGGGGAGTTTTAGGGGATGTGGTGTGAAAGTGCTAAGATGGAGGAAGATTTCCGTGGAGGAAGCGGTGGATGTGCTGCTGTGTGTTGAGGAGGAACTCCTTCAGGTCAATGTCTGAGGCTGCGAATTGACACTATCGAGCGAGCGAGCTTTAGACTAATAAAATGAGTGACAGCCTCTGGCTGCAGAATCGAAAATATGGATCCTCCTCCGAGGAGGAGGAAAAAATAGCAAGCTGGAAAAAGGAAAAGGCAGAACCACTCCTCAAATGAGCTTGGATAGAGAATGAGACCTAATGGAAAGGCAGGGAGTTAATTGAAAAATGTTTCTGTCTTTCTGTGAATGCCTGGCTGTTTGACTATGGATATTTTGCAGTCGTGCCCTGGTGTGCATCAATATATTTTCATTAAATAAATCGTAGACTCCCATTGGTTTGTGGACTGCAGTTTTGAACCTTTCATTTTGGTTGCTGCCATCTTGGTAGTTTGGAGACAGAAATGACCATATTGGACAAAAGGGCGAAGCTGGAAAGATGACTCGTATAATCCAGTGTTGAGTGTGGATTTCAATGGCGATAAAGACGCTAAAGAGGGAATATTGCTGATTTTCAACCCTGCTAACGCGGGTCATCTAGCGAAGAGTTAGTGGTGGGTAAACGCCACGTGCTTTCTCTTAAGTTAGGAGCTAACGCTAGCTAGCTAGCTTGGTTGGCAGAATACTGAACAAGATTTGTAGGCTACCAAAATGTTCTAGTTAACTTTGAAATGAAAACACGCAGTGAGAGGGTCAATGTTTAAGATTAAAATAAAAGTTGAGCTATTTTAATGTCCACCATCTTAGCATTGTTAAGCCTCTGTCCCGACTGACCGGTCCTAAAGCATCCCCTGCTTTATCGTCTATTTCAAGATAAATGGGACCATCTTTTACTAAAAATGAAGACTTGAAACTAGCGATTGAGACCATTAACTATTTACTGAAGTAATAATTCAAGTCAGAAGTAGTCTCATTGTCTCATAGACTTCTATAGAAACAGACTGTCCCAGTGGAATCGCCCCCTGCTGGATATTAGAGAGAAAGCAGCTTTAAGTAGCTTCAGCATCGGCTTCACATTTGACACCCGGAAGTTGTCAATTGGCATTAATATAATAGTTACTTTACATTATATTGAGTCTATATATAGTGTATTTGTCTTTGTATAATCTTAAAGGCTGTTTTGTGCATTGAAGTCAGTGGTTGTGTTCCCAAGTGACTGTTAATGTATGTAAAAGGGTGTACTTGTGTGTACATGTAAGCGTGTGTGTGTTTGTGTGTGTGTGTGTGTGTGTGTGTGTGTGTGTGCACGCTAGATTGGCGGGGCGTAACAAGCTGATTCCTCCAGAACTCAGGCATTGCTGAAACTTAGCAACAGGAGCCAGGGGCCGGGCTCCCCAGAGACGCTGGCTGCCGAGACACATTCATTACCAGCCCAGAATCTTGGGCTGGATTAAAAATTCATGCTGTTTACAACAACAAAAGGCCCCCCGTTAAAGAATATGAGCCCTTCTGAACAATGGCTCCACCAAACCGTGAGCAGATCGCTGACATCTCAAAGGAGACCAGCGGTTGTGTGTGTGCGAGTGTGTATTTGGGTTTGTGTGCTACTAACAGCCAGTGTTGTATGCACACACCCTCACAGGCGATGGTGATATAAATAATGATACTGTTTACCGCAGCAGGGAGTGAAAACAGCTTGAGGGCACTGGAATAAGGACACGATTCCCTCAAAGTCTTGTGCCTTGTCGTGCTGTTTACACCCATAATAAAGGAGCATGTACGTGCTGCACATGTGTCTGGAGGTGCCACTGCACTTTTTTATTTTTTTAGGAATGAGCTGGATTGAGTGCCGAGTGTGTGGCGCTGCCGCCTCTGCTCAGCTCCGCTCATTGACAAACGCCAGTGTGCTGTCGGCTGATTTGTTGGCAAAAGAGCCGCGCTTATGAGCTCTATTCAGTGTTAATTAGCACACTCCACCGCGATCATTATATCAGGTTCCTGTGGTGAGGTCTGATTGCATTGTCTCTGTAGGGGGGGGGGGG
>NC_048411.1:30301147-30312721 GCF_013103735.1 Etheostoma cragini | reverse complement strand
CCCCCCCCCCCCCTCTCTCCAATTCCATTAATGCCATTCACTGAACAGGTGCAAGGTCAAACCACTACGCCAATAATAGATGCTCCTCATCGTCCTCAGAAATAGTTCTCTCACAGCCACTGCATGTTTCAGTAAGGTTGTGTGCCGTGTGTGTTACTGTGACGTGGATGAGGTGAGAGGCCGTGTGTGCACAGGTCAGGGAGATCTCCTCTGTGTGTGCCCGGCCACGACCTTTTGACCTGTCTTTTCCATCGAAGGCTAGCAAACAGCAGAGGGGCCGACAGCATATTGTTGCCCCGGCTTGGCCTGCTGGGCTGCTGCTGCTTTCTGCTATTTCTGCTTGGATTTAGGTTGACATACAAATAAGGTAACATGCAAAAATAGGCTGCAGTAGCAACTCATACTCATGGAAAAACTGTGGCCTTCAAATGCTAGCTTTTACAAAGGTTAGGCACTGTAACTGTGTGTTGGACCATAGACTGTAAAAACAATGAATAAGACTTTTTGACCAGTGTCCAATAAGACTTCCTGACCAATACTGAAGCCCATTAAAGCTGCATTATATCTAATTTCCAGCAGGGGGCGACTCCACTGGCTCCCAAAAGAAGTCAGAAATTGAGCCACAACCCAATGGGTGACGTCACTAATGCTACGTCTACTATTTTTACAGTCTATCGTTGGACTGCAGTTCATGGAAGTCAACGACATGATGTTATTTCATCAGAACACTGTGTCCCAACAACTCCGGGCTATTCCTGAGGGGACATTGGCTCATGAGCCGCAGGGACATTGCATGATGAGGAGGATCAGGGGCTGATTGTCAACCCTCCAACCCCCCCAACTCAGCATCAGTCACATCATGTGCAGGGCACCTGTTTTTATTTTTTAGTTTTTTTTTGGTGGCTGCTCTCCTGGGGGCCTGGTTCAGGTTTCAGCATGATTTTCCAGAGTTAAAAAAACTGCCATCTTCCAGCCCTGGCATCCCACTGTAACAGTGGCTGACAGGCAGGACGCTACCTTTGACTGTCATGTGCTCTACAGCACTGAGCCCTTCACATCATAGGGCTGTCATCAGGGCAGCACATCTACTGGAACAGCTCTGTGTGTGTGTGTGTGTGTGTGGCAGGGGTGTCTGTCTGTGTCAATGTGCGAGTGTCCATGGGGGGGTGTGTGTGCAAGTGTTATGGTTGTTTTTATATATGCTGTATGTGCGGCTGGTATGAGCAGCCATGACTTTATTTCTTACAGTTGAGGTGGTGGTATGAGTTTTGATTTTCTCTGAATTAATGGACAGTGACATCGCAGTGGTCATTCACAAACTTGGATTAAAACTCCAAAAAACTCTAGAAGTTTGAAAGCAAATGTCCCTAAAGCTGTGAGTTTTAGATCAGTGCGGTAAGGATAAAGTGTAGAGTTATGCTGTGACCTCAGATGGGCTTTGGGACAATATTTAGGGAAAATCTAAACACCAAAACAGGAACTAAATCAAAGTATAGGTTAGATCTGTAAACAACTGATGTGTAGATCAGATCTGTAGTCAGCTATTAACTTAATGCTGTAGTGCGTAGTTTCTTCTCCCCCATAAGTAATGACAAACACACTGTCGGTGCGTCCACATGATACAAGCCTTCCGCAGAGGTGGGTAGTAACGAGTTACATTTACTCCGTTACATTTACTTGAGTAAGTTTTTGAAAAAATTGTACTTCTAGGAGTAGTTTTAAATCACTATACTTTTACTTTTACTTGAGTAGATTAGTGAAAAATAAACTGTACCTTTACTCCGCTACATTAGGCTACAATGAGCTCGTTACTCGTTACTACGCTTCGTTGTTTTTACCCCAGCGTACGTCTCATTTTAATGTTTTATTTTGACAGAGAGAGAGACACTTCCGCTGAAGGCTCTACCACGTGACTGTGCTTAACCAATCACACGTCGTTGTGCAGTCACGTGACCACACTCGTTTCAGCAGCGGGACAGGTTAGCCCATAGACATATAAAGAGGTTAGCTTTACAGTCGTAGCAAAGCGAAGACGCAGAATCAAAAGTCGCCAAGGCAACGCAGACCAGGAGGACTCCCTTTCCCCCCACTCCTCGGCGGCTCGGCCTCATAGTGAAAGCATGGTTACCTTTTAGGAAAAGTGCGAAACAGCAGCTCCGTTATGCGGCGTCTTCTGTGTCGACCAAACAAACGGACACGTGAGCGTTCAACAACTCAACATCTAAGCTGAGGAGACGTAGCGGTAGTTGTAGTTTCTGCTGTGGAGAGGTGGATGTTTGTCTTTTAGGTTACACACAGAATGTTTTACACATGCAGTATCCATCCAAATTTGATGTGACAAGTCTCTCAAGTAAGCTAATTTGTAATTAATAAATTAATTTTAATTTATTTTATTGATTGGATGAACTATAATTTGCCTAAATATGATTATTTTGTATTTCTGTCTGTCTGATTGATGCTTGTGTTAAGAAATAAATCAGACGTTACTCAACAGTTACTCACTACTTGAGTAGTTTTTTCATCAAGTACTTTTTTACTCTTACTCAAGTAAATATTTGGATGACTGCTTTTACTTTTACTTGAGTCAAATTATTCTGAAGTAACAGTACTTTTACTTGAGTACAATTTTTGGCTACTCTACCTACCTCTGACCTTCCGTGATAGTGTGACCCTTCCTCCACTCAGTTGCTAGTAGCCAAGGAGACTCGGAGGATTTTAAAAACATGGTAAAGAGGTCATTAGCTTCACTCGAGTTTCGGCAAGGACGACATGATCTTCTGAACGTAGTCTTACTGAGAGATTCAGAGAGAGCTGTGTGACGCTGATAGTCTTAATTAGCTTTGCTGCAACTCATTTGGCAATGAGTTAAATGTAATGGACGTTGATTAATATCAAAAAGTTACACACTAAAGCTTAAATTAACTATTTTGATAATTGGTTATTGGGTTTAAGTCAATTTCATGACCAATTTCAAGAAAAGTCCAACTTCTCTGATGTCGTCGTGTTAAATGTGAATATCTTCGAGTTATCTTCTGGGACAGGAGACTGAATATCTTTGAGTTGTGGACAAAACGAGACATTTAAGGATGTCATCTTGGGCTTTTTGGGGAAAAACTGATTTGAACCAAACATTAATCAATTAATCGAAAAAACAATCAACAGATTAATAAACAATACATATTTTACGTACTTGCAGCCTTGGTACACATTCAGTTATTAGGATTTAAAATAGACTTTAGCATTAGAATAACCCAACTTTTTGTGTAATAAGTCAATATTTCCATTCCATATTTTCATCTTTCATGCAGTTATCTTTGCACAGTGATGCCAGACTTTAGACTTTATTGTTCCCCAAGGGGACATTTTTTTGTCACAACACTTTCCATGATGGACAGCACGCTTTAACAAAAACAGAATTACAAACGTAAGAGAATGACATGCAGGGAAATAACACAGACACTAATATGACAAATCCCATTTCCGTGATCAATAATCAGATTTGCATTAGGACGCAGTGACTGAAGGAAGTGTGCTGCAACCTTTCTTTTTATATGACCTCATCTGAACATGTGAATTCATGTTGCTTACAAAGAATGAGTCTCTTGTTAGACACGAGCCTCGGGCCAAAGCCAGGGATGCACTCGAGCCCCTTGAAATCCACAACATTCAGCAAGAGCTAATTGAAGCCCTGGGTTGGTGTTGCAGGAAATGAAGGAGTATAGTGTAGTGTGTGTTTGTGTTAATGCAATTCATGGTTCAAGAGCGGCCTGCAGACAACTTTGTTGGACAGTCTGGCGAAGTCGGTGACTCGAGTCGGTTTGGTGGTCCCGTGGCCCGTTCGTTTTGGCCGACCTGACATGCTCAGCTGGAACGCGAGCACTGAAGGAAGTCCAACTCAAATGACCAATCTGGTTGGTGGAGTGCCAACCCTGGAAACGACTAGCGTTATGAGCGTGACTAGAGCCTCTCAAAATCTGATGAAAATCTTTTGAAGCTGACTTTTGTGGATCTTAAATGAAGATTCAGCAGATGCACGGCCTAATTCTCAGAAACACGTTTCGGTGAATTCTCTTTCTAACATATGAGATTGAATTCTGAACAAGCCGCCGTGACGGTCTCTGGCTTTGAATTCCCGGAGACCCCCAAAACCCCGTGACACGTTGGTCCAATCCGGCGGCATTGCTTCGGTGTCTCCCAAGACACTTTGGGAGACACTTTCAGTCCGGCTGTCTTTTCTGCCGAAGGTCAGCCGTCGGGTTGGCGTGTCAAGGCCCTTAGTCAAGTTTGTCTGGAGTCACTCGGGGCCCCTTGTTGCAGTGTGTTTTGGGACCCATCGTGTGAATTAAGCCTGCCCCGGCTTTACCCTTGTGTTGTCAACACCAGGTCAAATGAATTTTTTTTTGTGTTTTTCCAATGTTTTTGTCACTTTTTCTGATTTATTTGTCACTTTTTCCGGCTTTTAGCGTTTTTAAAAAAAACCTGAGCTGGTTTAATGAAAGGTATTACACTTATTCCTGGAACTCATGGTCGACAAACCTCATTTATATCAAACTTATTAGTTAACAAGGCAGAAATGATGAATTACTTTGACTGGTAGTTAAGGTCAGAGGATGTTGAGTGGATCTTAGACGGGTAGATGTCAAAGTTAAGTCCGGATACTGTTTGAAAACCATAAAAAAAAAAAAGTAATTGAAATGCTAAAAGATTAAATAAAACACCCCAAAAATTCAATCAAAGTAATCATTAATGTTACCTGAAGAATGTTTGGAATCAACCGTGTTATTTTGGGACAATTTGGTTGAAAGAAACACATATGTCTGCTATTAAACGCCTTGAAACGGGTCAGTTTGACCCGAGGACAACACCAGGGTCGAGGTGCTGACACACCAACCCGATCATCGCCCGTCGGGCGACGTCGGTCGGTGACTCGAGTCTGTTCCGTGTGTTCTGTGCCGTCGTCCTTCATTTGGGCCGATTTGATACATTGGATTGGAAGGCGGGCAGTCGGACTCAATGACCAATCTGATTGGTGGAGTGCAAACGGTCGGCCGTCGGGTTGGTGTGTCGGAGCCTTTAGTCGACTAATCGGTCGTTTTGCTCTTTCAGGGTTCAACAACAACGATGGCACCGGGCGAGCAAATCTAACGAGGATAAACGAGGATATTGATCAAGAAAAGAGTTTCTAAGCGTTGGGTTTTTGACGCCTTTTGACACTTTTTTTGGCGTTTTCTTTCAACGCTTTTGGCGTTTCTTTTAGATTTTTTTACATTTCTTTGACGTTTTACATTTTGTTCCATGTTGTTTGGGACGTTTGCTACGCTTGTATTTTTCCCACACTTTTGGCAAGTTTTGTCTGCTTAAAAAATATTTTCGGGGCCATTAAGAAATGACGTTTTCATGCTTATTTGTGGAAAAACTTCTAAGCACATCTCTGGTATACACCCGATTTTAAGTGAAGTGTTTTAGCGATTTTTGTTTTTGTTTTTTTGGGGAAAACCTCTGTTTTACACGTCTGTCAACTAAATCAACTAATTGATTAGTTGACAATAAGTAGTAGTCGACTAAGCATTTCTTTAGTTGAGGACAGCCCTAGTGTGGATGTGGTTCCCCTGGCAGCAGCTCCAGCACCCTGACTGCTCATCCTCCTTCAGTCTTCAAGAGGCTCAGAAGAGGCCACTCGATGGCAGCGGCTGAATAAAACCAGAGGAATACGATCCCGATGGTAAGCAGGTAAATGAAAAAGAATGAGGTGGCCTCTTTGTCACGGAGGCAAGAGCAAGTGGCCTTTGTGTTTTGTGAATGAAGCCGAGATCATTTTTATGAATACTCTCCTTCGCTCGCCTCTCTGTGGGATTGAAATGCTAGATACTATCTCTCCGTTGCACCCCTCACGCTCCCTAAATGCACGGCCCTAACTTACCCAACTCGAAAGAGAGAGAGAGAGACACAACACACAATTTTACACTTGTGTGCACACAAACAAATAAGGCGATATTGATTGGCGCCACGGCTGCATTCACACTGATGCTCTGCTCAATAGATGAGTCATGCCCCTGCAGCTTGCCCTGCTGCAGCCCTGCAGTTTAACACCGCTAGCCTTCTCCAAAGGACACATTCAATCCACCTGACACCTAAATAGCCCCAATAACTGCCCATCCTTTGCACACTGTGCTCCTCAGAGCATGGACTCGCTCTGGAAGTCTTAACTGTGATTGTTTACCTAAACGATGACAATCCCAGTTCTAAAATTTCAAAAACAAAACTTTATTGATCTCTGTAGGGACATTGCTTCTTCACTTGCTGGGTGAAAGCATTGGCTCGGTTAACAAATCACAATGTCTCAATGTGGCCTGAGCAGTAGATACTGATTACTAAAGTAAAAGATAGAAGATGCTTAAATAAATTGGCGATTTGAGGAGAATGCTCCTTGGTGTGTGTCCAAAATGTAACATTTCTTAGATTTTTTTTTGGGGGGGGGGTTTGCACAGAATTGAACCAAGTTACAAATTGCCAATGGTAATAACACAAGCAAAGAAGTACTGTGATTGGTGTTCCATGGCTAACTCATGTCGGCTAGTGCTAGCAATAGCTGGCTAGCTTGGTTAAAAAGTTGTAGTCCTGCAGTGTGTGCAGGGCATGAAGTAAACTTTGCAGGCTGGGACACACAATCATACAGTTTGATAAAGGACTTATTGGACTTTAACTTATCATTGTACCTTCAGTAGTGTTGTTGTGTGAGTAGTGTGCTCAATTTAAGTCATCCTGTACATCTCGTCTTTGTTTTTTCCTGTATCTACCGTGTGTGTGTGTGTGTGTGTGTGTGTGTGTGTGTGTGTGTGTCTGTGGGTGTTCGCGTCATTCATGGGGGGGGGGGGTGAACGGAGCAGCAGCCCCGCCTGCTGCGGTGAGCTTACAGGATTGAAAGAGCAACTTTCAGAAACTTTATAGTGAAACATTTTTGTATTTTATATGCATTGGTGCCTAAGTGACTAATGTGAACAAAAATCTTTGAAATCGGTCCAGTTTCACATAGAGGGAGAACGGGGTAACCGACAGCTGCGAACCGGTCTGTAATGTAAATTGGCAAATGCGCGCCACCAATTTAAGTCCACTAAAAGTGCAGTTTTTGCCACTGACAGGCTCCTGTTTTTATTCTAAGTGTCAGATAACATTATGGAAAAGGATCCCTACAGAGATGGAAGTAAAATCACTTTGTATACTTGGTATAGTGGGCGAAGAAAGGTGCTGAGGAGAATGCATACAGGTTTTACGAAAGACGTCTTTCGCTGTTCGTTTTGTTGGCGAGATGTTTGAGTCACACACGTCTCGTCTTCATATAAGGAATAAGGAAATTATTTTCACCTGTTCTCACTCCTGATTGGTCGGTGGATGGACGTGGGGTTGCTGGGATTGTCGCGAGTAATGAAAATGCGATAGGGGGCCCAATTACAAAATTCACCTGCATTTGGCGGGTGGGCGGGGCTTAATTTCATCCCCTGAATATGTGACCCTGGAAGATCTCCAGTCTTATTACTATTTCTGAATGACAGTGTTTGACGTTGGATGTGAGATGGTTGTCTTTGTAAAACTTTAATATCCCTGAGGGGCTTATTTGTTGTACAATACAGGTATATTGTCACATAATCACCACATAAACATTGAACCAGACAGTTTTAGCACCATTTATCCAAAAAATAACATACACACGTCCATAAATAGAATGGAATAAAAAGAGTATATTGCACAATGTCATGAATAAATAAAACTAGTGCACTCGTTTTCTTGCTTGACCGTCATTATTTAGTAAGGTAAAGTGTTATGAACCTGACACATTACTTAACAGATATTCCTTCAGTCACACCCCTCCCTACATCTTGTTTAATTGGGTTATTTCCAAAGGAATGAATGAGGTTTTTAGTTAGTTCTGATGTTAATGTTGATGTAATGTATAACTATGACTCAAAGTGGAGGGGTTGTTCCCTGCAAACCTTCTTTTTTAAAGTATTCTGGTGTGTTGTACGCATTACCCAGTACATGACATTGTACTATTTCCACCGAGCTCATCCACACTACACACTCGCACACTCACACAGCTTGAGGTAGACACACAAGCGTTCACAAGCACGTAAAACATTGTATAAAAAATAAATTGACAGGTTCATGGTGTACTATATTGGATTCCCTCTACAGTAGATCTTAGAAATGAGGATAAAGAGTGCGGACAAACAAGGAAATAAATAAAATGACAAGTTACAAAAAATTTAAAGGGGTCAGAGTCGATGTTTACTGGGACGGGGTACAATATATTGTCGAAGATATGTAAAGAAGCTTGTAGAGAGAAGCGTATCTTTTCTAATGCAATACATCAGAATATGTCATGAATCCATTTGTTATGAGTGGGAGTTGCTGAGTGGGTCCATGTAAGAAGAATAAGCCTTTAAGCTAGGAAAATAAGAAATGCATTGATTTTTTTTTTTTTAAATGTGGATTTAGGCACGTTGTGCATGGAGGAGATACCGAAGATTGTCCGTGTTACTTCAGACATGCTGCTATCACATCTTCTCCTCACTTCCCTGTTTATTTTACAAGTGGTGTTATTCAGTTTTTTCTGGAGATGTGTTGTCACATTAAGGGCACATTAAAATTAACTGTTCTCCAGAGCTCAAGCCTCGCTACTCACACCTACTTGTGATCCAAAAGACACATTCTGAGTCGCAAAGTGTGGCGGTGGGAGTTTGCAACAGTCGTGATTCACACTGCCACCAACCCACAGATTGGCTGGCGCCTCTGTGGGAGTGCGAGCTGAATCATGCCGTGACTTTTTCCGCTGCTAAAGGGCCAGGAGCATCCTTCCCTCCTTCCTCTGCCTGGTCCTCAGGCTGGAAGTTGAGGTTGATTTGGAGAATGTCAACCAGAAATGGCGTTTTCACACACGTACCGCTTGTTTCATGCTGTTACAAATCTGGAGTGATACGCTTGCACGCTTTAGAGAGAGACAGATGCATGTGTGTAAACGTGAATGATACACGCAGGAAAAGAAAGTGATATGTAATTTCTGTTCTGACCTTTTGCAGATGAGATTCCCCATAGCACTGCTGTGCATCTCGAGATAATGTTAATCGCATCGAAAACCTATGGACATATCTTATGTCTAATCCTAAGAATATTTCTCTCATTTGTTCCTAAATTGTCTGAACCCTGGTTTACGGGATTTTAAAAATCTGTTTTAAAGCGTGAAGTGAGCCTAATGATTTAATATTTTGAGGTCATTCTGTAAATCAAATCAATCCCCTCTTGAGCCGCTCCTCTTCATCAACTTACAAAATGATGAAGGGTGGAGAATAATGATGTAATGGATGACCACAAACTACTGAATGTAAGACCAGAAGAGATCGGGCGGTGCTGTGAAATATTAGAAGCCTGGCGGTGCTGCAGAGCCAGGAGAAAATGATCTTTCTGTCGTCAGACACAGATTCAAACGGCAACAATTATTTCCATTGCCCATTAATCTGTTTTTTACTTGATTAATGCATTAGTTGTTTGGTCCATAAAATGTCAGAAAAAGTTTAAAAAATGGGGATCAGTATGTAGAAAAACCCAAGATGACGTCCTCAAATGTCTTGTTTTGTCCACAATTCAAAGATATTCAGTTTACTGTCACAGAAGAGAGAAGAAACTAGAAGAAAGTCACATTCAAAGAGCTGCAATCAAAGATTAACCGCAATAGTTGGAGGTTAATTTAGTAGTTGACAATTAATCGATTCATCTTCGTAGCTCTAGTTGAAACATCTGTAGTGTTGGACAAAACATGTATTTACCTGAAAAGCCACTTCTCTTATTTGGAGCACAAACACATGAAAGACATTATCTTTTGGCACATACACACACACACACACACACACACACACACACACACACACACACACACACACACAACTCTGTGCTGACAGATGCACTATAACACTAAGGTGTTTACAGGAAACACCATCCCGGTTGCTCTCGTGTTGAGGCCCCGCGGGGATAGAGGCCACCTCACCGTCGAGCAGCCCTGTATGTGTCTGCTCATGTAGGACATGCCCCGTACATGCACACACGGCCATCAACACACGCCTGACCGAGTCTGCTGGCGGGGGGCCGGGTTGGGGGGGGGCGTCGAGTGCAGCCTGTGCGGTTAGGAAAGGGTTAAAAGTGCCACATTCCTGAGTTTAGAGGCTGTAACTAATATCTGAGTTTATTAGCGGAGGAGTTTGAGGCCGAGCGCAGCGTATACGTTGACGTCTGGAGGAGTCTGTGTTTGCCTCCCTCTATGACATAAGCACACACACACACACACACACACACACACGCACACACATGCCATCATTGTGATACATAAACATGCACTGACACACACATCAGGGTTTCCCCCAGTAATGATGTTTAGCCTGGTGGCAAGTGACTTTTTTTTTGTTTTTAGTATGAGGTCACAGACTAGACTTGGATTGCCAGACCTTCATCCACAGGGTCCTGGGATAATATGGGAGAGAAACATGCTCTGGTTTATTGGCATAATCTTTTGATATTAATGAACGTCCATTAGTTGCTACTAAGCCTGTGTGATAAATCATTATAAAATCGCAATCTCGATTCACCACTGTTCACGATTAAGTTTTAAAATCACTCCAATTTTTTTGATTGTCATTTAAATTTACGAGCCGACTGCATCCCAACACTACTACTTTCTTCCTTGAGTTTTAAAAATATACTTTATAAAATAGCTTTTAATGCTCTCCCTTCACTTCATTGAAGCCTCTATGTCTACAGGCTTGTGGGGGCGCCCAATGGGCTATAGGTGGCAAAACAATCTGTTTGGTTCTGCCAATTTGTTTAGTCTTGTCATGGTGTTGTGTGCATTGAACAATACACTTTGTGAGAAAAGAATTGTGGCAGAGAATGGGGATATTAATTCTAAGCTAAAAAAGCATGATTCATACTTTTCCCTGAATTCTTCACTCCTTGCGATCACGGAAGGCTTGTATCATGTGGACCCACCAACAGTGTTGTTGTCAGAAACATCACACTATATCTTTAAACCAATCACAATCGTCTTGGGCCACACAGAGCCATGTCGTGCAACAGAAACCTCAGATTGGACAGATAGTCTAGCTAGCTGTCTGGATTTACCCTGCAGAGGTCTGATTGGCTGAAGGACTATCCGATTGGGCCCAGAGGCATTTGAGCGTCGTCCATCCCTGACGTCCCTTTGGAAACGGGCTGTGATTGAAGCTTGCCCAGACCCACTCTCAGTTACAGCTGAGAAGGCTCTGGTGTCGATACGTAGCTCTCGGCTGTGAGCGCCGTCAAAGAGGGCCAAGCACTCAGCAGGAAAAGTTGCTTAACCCGTTTGTGCCGGACGCTTCGCGCCGACACATCTACCGCCGGTTACTGCGTCACGCAACTCTGAACCTCCTGCCGGCTGCTGCGTGGCGCGGCATTCTGTATTCGTCTTTTCATGAGGCGTGCAGCAGAGAACGCACTGTCATTGGTTCAAATACACAGGAGGCGGGTCTTGTTGGCTATTTAAAGCCACGTGAC